>NC_056735.1:1127603298-1127826561 GCF_019279795.1 Protopterus annectens | reverse complement strand
ACCAAGGCCGTATACAAGGGTAAGGTGGTTCACACATCCTATCTAGATCTTGCCAAGGCTTTTGACACCATCCCTCACTCTGGAATTATAGATAAACTCACTAAACTAGGTATAAATCCCTGTGTCACAAGATGGGTTGCCAACTGGCTCACTGATAGAACCCACACTGTGAAAGTAGCAGACTCCAAATCCGACTTCAGACCAGTGACAAGTGGAATACCACAGGGTTCAGTCCTGGGTCCTCTCCTGTTTGGTATCTACTTCTCTGAAGTACAGGCTAACACAGAAGGTCTTTGGCTAACGAAGTTCGCAGATGACTACAAACTAGGAGCCATAATCAAAACTCCTAACAATGTGAACATCCTACAAAAGGGCCTCACTGAGACAGATGCCTGGTGTCAAAGCCATGGTCTCCAGCTCAATCCCAAAAACTGCGTTGTCATCCCCTATGGTAAAAACTCTGTACCCATGAACTACAACATAGGCGGTAGTATACTTAACACCGAAAGTGTGATAAGAGACCTTAAGACACAGGTGGGCAGTAGTCTCTCCTCTGATAATCACATCGCCACAGTAGTCAGGAAATCCTTCTATGGGGCACACCTCATCACAAAAGGTTTCTCATCCAGAAAAAAGAGAGTTCATTGTTCCCCTCTACTCATCACTCATTAGACCCATTATAGAGTACAACGCTCCTTTTGGTAGGTACCTCACAAGACATCTACAACAATTGGAAAGGCCGCAGAAATACCTGACAAAGGATTATCGGCCTCAAACAGATGCCCTATGCAGACAGTCTCAAAAAACTCCAGCTTAACTCCGTCGCATATCGCCTACTCAGAGGTGAGCTCTGCCTAACATACAAAGCTATGTCACACCCAGAGCTGATGGACATGCTCCACTTAAACAAATCCCAATCCCTCCGAGCTACACACTCTGGGGACCTAAACCTTGTCACCACAACAGAACATGCCTGAGGGACAGATTCCTGTCCCAGAGACTTCCCATACTCTGGAATAAACTACCTATCTATGTCAAACAAAGCTCATTAGCACTCTTCAAGAAAAATCTTGATGACTGGATGGGAAATAGGAAATTCACCCCGGAGATTACCTCTGTGGCTCTGCTCGACAGTTGCACAGGAAAATAATTTTCTTGGGTGGCAAATGCCAGGGTACCTTTTTGGCTGGGCTTGTACAGGCCCCACTGCCGATAGCCTAGTACATACCTACGAACCTATGAACCAGTGCATACTTCGATCTTTTTAAAGTCTTTTGAAACTATTCTAAATAGAGCAAAAATTCACAGTTTAAAAAATGAAAGTTATGTACTGAGCATAACAATAGATCCATCTGCTTCAACAGATGGATCTCTGATCTTGTCTCGGCACTTCCAAATGCTTGGATCCAGAGCTCCAATGCTTCCTCTATCAATAATCCCTCTCTGTCTTCAGTTAATAACTCAGATGAAGTCTGCCCATTAGCAACATACTGACATGTTACTGAGACCTACACTTGAACCAGACCTAAAATAAGACATTTAGGTGTAGAAAAAGAACAATCGGTTGGAGTTGGTCTACAAGATTCCTTACAGTACCATACAGTCTTAATGGAGACATAGTAGATAATTTAAAGGGGGGAAGGAGGGAGGCATGTTGAACCAGACAAAAATAAGACAGCACGGATCTATTGTTATGGGTGAGTACATATCTTTCATATATGCTGTCCTTTTCTACCTAATTCAACAGACAGGACCAGATTCCCTAGGAAACATCAAGAAAGGATATTCCTATGCACAGCAAAGTCAGAGGAGAAGTGTTAACAGAACTATATATCCAATTTAAAATGAGACAAACACGTGTGTACAGTAGACCATGTTACAGCATTACAAATTTCACCAATGGGCAAATTTTGTTGAAAATTCGTGGAAGTTGCCACTGACCTAGAGTTGAGTTGTTTAAATAATGGTAAACTCAATTTGTCATATATAAAAAAGAAATTTGACAACCATTTAGAAGGGTTGACCTTGGAAACACCACACCCCAATTTGACTTTGGAAAAAGCTACAAATAGTTTATCTGATTTTCTGAAGTCTTTTGTCCTATGGAGGTAAAATCTAAGTTGTCTACAAATATACAGTAAATGTTATGTACATTATACTTTGTAAAGAAAACTGGAAGATTTATGGACGGATTGATGTTAGACTTGAATACCACCTTAGAGACAAAAGAAAGGTTCAGTTTTAGGAAGACCATCCTTACGGAATATCAGATAAAGGAGTTTACAAGAGAGCCTGCAATTCTGAGATTCTTTTAACTGAACTGACTGCCACCAAAATGATCGTTTTCCATGTCAAGACCTTAAATTCTTGCGAGGCTGCTGGCTCTAAGGGAAACTGTGTAAGAGTTTGCAACATTACTGTAATGTCCCAAGGTGGGACGAGATCCCTAACAGATTGTCTCAGATGAAAGGTTCTCTTGAGGAAAGCTTTAAAAACTTTAAAGGCCATCGTTGTCTGACTTTGGCCAATGTGGACATTTGAAAATTGCCAACTGGATTTTTATGGCAGAAAAGCTGCATCCTTTATGAAACAATTCTGACAAGAAATCCAAAATTGAAGGGAGAGGAACACAGAAAGGGTCAAATCCCTTTTCTGTAGCCCAGAAAGAAAATCTTTTCCATTCACTTCGGTAAACCTTCAAAGTGCTAAACATCTGAGTGCAAACTACTACTGAAAACCTTGCATTTCTGACCATCATTAAAACAGGAGTAATGAAGTGGTCAGACTGAGGGTGTTTATATAAGGAAGAGAATAACCAGATGGGTGAGAGGAGGTCTGAACTGCAAGCCAGTGTCCAGGGAGGACATAAAAGATGAAGCTGAAGAAATGGGAACCAAGCCTGTCACAACCAATACGGAGCAATGAGGATTACTTTTGCCTTGCACCTCCTGGATTACTGAATAAGCTTTGTGATCGGAAATGAGGGAAGGCACATAGAAAACCCGGGGCCAACTGTAAAGCACAAAGTCCCGTGGTGACTGATTCTAAAGAAGGGATGAGGCCAAAGGAACTAATACACCCTGAGGTGGGATACAAACAAGTCACAGCAAAGTTTGCCTAAGGTTGGCCGTTCTCCACTGACTTAGTGAAGGACCACTCATGAAGCAGAACAACACATCTGCTTAACTTGTCTGCTAGCACACTATAAGTCCCTGGGATAAGCGCCGCTACAAGAAAGCGATGGGAAGACATCACCCATTGCAAATCCCTCATGGCTTTCCAAGAGAAGATGGTATTTGGTTCCCCCTTATTTGTCGATGTACCAGAGTCTGGATGAAAATCACAACTTCCTGCAAACAGTCTAGGAAAGCCTGCAATGCTAATAGGACTGCTCTCATTTCCAGAACACTAATGTGAAGGTCAACCTATAACACTCTATGCATCTTAAACAGTCTTACCTTTGTAATACCCCTCCACTCCTAAAAGGGAAGCTTCCATGGCAACCACAACTACAGCAGGGAGAGGCAGAATGGGCAACAATCAGATAACTCTGGGACACTCAGCCACCCCCTAACATGATTACTGCATACTCTGGTTAGTCTGATGGATGTGCTTAAAGGATGACGTGGCTGATACCAATGAACAGAGTTGTTCACTGGAGGACTCGTCTGAAAATGAGAAAAGGGAAACAGCATGATCGATGAGACCATTAGTCCTACAAGTCTCAGGGATATTATTACTGGAGGATAAGAATGAAAACACCTTTCTAGTGGCTTGTTGAAGAGACAGAACCCTGGTGTGTGGTTGGGTAGCTATTTGTGATAGTGTCTCTAGGTGGCAAACAACATATTCCAGAGCGAGTGGAGTTCAGCTGACTTTTGAATGCTGACTGGGATTCTTAATTCATGAAGTAACTTGAGTAAAGTGCCCCTACTTTGGATGAGTAGATACTTGGTCAGTGCAGTGAGGAGCCAGTTGTCTATGTACAGACACGCATGGAATCCTTGCAGCCTGAGACAGGCTGTGACAACTGCCATGCATTTAGTGAGCACCTCGGTGCTGTGATGAGGCCAAAGGACAGAGCTCTGAAATAATGATTGGCTTCCAGTCAAACTGTGGAATCCCCTGGACTGCTTGCTTATATTTATGTGATAACATGAATCTTGGAGCTCTACCGAGCACATCCAGTCATCCTTCCTGAGAAAAGGTAAAATGGACGGAATCTTGACAGTCAATAATTCTGCTTCACAAGCTGATTTAAATAACTGAGGTCTAGAACTGACCTTAGGTATCCTGTCTTTCACAATTAAAAGAACCTGGAGTAGACTCCAGAATCTCAATGGTCCAGTGAGACCTGTTGGATGACTTTTTCCAACAGCTTGTTGACTTCTGTGTTGGATTTCGTCTGGTAGGGCGGTACTAGAGGAATTCACTTATGTGGTGTAGGAGAAAAAAGAAATGGAATTGTACCTCCTCTGGTAATTATCTTCAGCAACCATGTGTCCAAAGTGATGGCCTGCCAGATTTGAGGGTGCAGGGATAACAGCCTTTCAAATGATTCCAGAGTGCTGCAGTTGGGCAACCCTTCAGGAGTGCTGGAATGGTTTCACAGAAAAAAAAAGTCCACAAAATCCTCTTGGTTCTCTGGCTTGCCTCTGCCCTTAGGGCAACATACATTAAAATCCCCCCCCCCCCCCAAGGATATTTGTCTGAGGAAGTGTCCTTTTTAATACCCTAAGATTTTTTTTTTTGTTTTACCACATCACCTTTCCTCCTGACTGGTTCTTGGAAAAGGTCCTTTGAGGAGTTGAGAAGCAGATTCCCATGGCAGACAGCGTATTACTATCTTGCTCACGCCTGGTTAATGTGTCCTTAAACTTAGGTTCATAGTGTGTGGAATCAAAAAGGATAAGGAAGGACATCTTGAAGACTTTTGCAAACTCAAACAAGCTCACCTGTGCCTGCCACTCCATTAGCTGTTTGAAACCAGATGCATGGAAACAGAGATCGAATTGAGGGCAGATATCTGGGATTTCACATTTTTCTGGATATCTGTTGGCAAATTACCAGACAGAGAGCTGGTAAGTTGCTTGGTCAATTCTCTCTGGAAGCAAGTGACATGAGTTAAGTAGATCAGCACTCTGATGTAAAAAGTCACTGATATACATGTCCATTTACCAAATCCATACACAGCCCTAGATTACCCATTAATGGGATGAAAATATATATTCTCTTCAGAGAGATCATTTCTTGTGGCCACTGCTACGACCATACCATCTACTAGACCACCTTTATTCCAGTGCCCCCTATCTTTAAGAGCTACCAGAATCTTGTCAGGTTTCTTGGATATGGGGTCCACTGTGGCAGGTTTTCACCAAATCAATGAAGACATCAGGAGGAGGGACCACCCTGGGAATAGGAGACCCAGCTCCAAAAGCCTCCAAGAACATAGATTCTTCCTGGGAGGGTGCATTGGTGGACCAACCCCCCCCCCCCCACACACTTCATCAATTCTAGTATTTCACAAAAAGGGCAGGTATCTTTAGGAGTTCTTGGAGAACCCTCCCCTTCATCCAAATCCATTGTCCTCCAAGAAAGATTCGGGAGATGAATATATGGGCTTTTCTTCAGCAAGTCTGTTTTCCATGGATTCGTATCACTTCACTAAAAGACCATTCACCGAGACCAAATCACCTAAAGTTCATTTCACCTAAAACTCATTTCACTGACAAGTAGTACTTCAAGGCAAGTCAAAGGCATATGACCTTTTCCCCACTGCAGTGCAATCCTGGTGTTAGTATATATAGTTGGGGGGACAGCCTCCCACCTAGTTGGGTTTTACCAAATAATGTAAAACAAAACCAGACAGAAAACCAAATTAAGTGGGGGGCTACACCCCCACACCGCGCAACTATATATACTAACACCAGGATCGCACTACAGTGTGGAAAAGGACATATACCTTTGGACTTGCCTTAGAATACTACTTTTCAGTGAAATGAACTTTAGTTGATTTGGTCTCAGTGAAATGGTCTTTCAGTGAAGTGATATGAATCCATTTTCCATAAATCCCAGGTTGGAGAGTGAAGTTGGATCATAATCAGGCTGGGAAGCAAGCACTTCCTTGAGACTCTTGGAAGCTGACTGCCCCTTGTTAATGTGGAGAAGCAGAGTTGGATTCGAACATGAAGAAGGCATCCTTTCTCTATTTTAGAGAACCCTGTTGAAGGCTTTGAATGGCAAACCAAAGATTTGAGCCGAGGAAGACTCTTGCAGTGCAGAGGCTGAGAAAACCCCACCGACCGGGACAGAGTCTGAAGCAGACACTGCAGTTTAACTATAGAGAGCCAAGACTCCCACAGGCACAGACAGATCTAAGAGCTTTGAAGCTTATCTGTCCACCCAGGGCAAAATTCTGACTCCATTCCTCATCTGAAAGTCAGAGTCGAAAAGGAGTGGGAAACAGTCAGGGTTCAAGACAATGTCTACTGGCACCAATGGAGAAGCTCTGGATATGACAGAATCAAGAAACTGCAGATCCAGGGGCTGGATCAAATCAGAATTTTTAAGTGGGGGAAAGGTGGGGTTGTGGGGATTTTTCCTTGGATCAATCTGCAAAGATGACACCGGGATGAATCCCAGCTGAATCTGCTGTCTAAAATCTCTGCATCACCCTATCGACATCGGCTTTAGTAAAGCTCCTCAAAGAAAGGTGAGATCTTATTGAAGAGGCTACTAAGGAAGCACTCAAAAGTCTTCTCCTGAAAAATTAGAGTGTGAAGCTCTGGACTAAGATTTAGGCAAAAAAAGTGTAGTAGTTGAAGGAGATCAAATCTGACCTGCTTTAGGATCCAAAAGTTTCTATACTTTCAGTGTTGGACTTCGGAGAACTGATAGGTGACTGCTTAAAAGGCTTCTTGACAGCCTTCTCAGGAGTCTTGCTTCTGAGATTTTAACCCTTCCATATCTTTGTTTCTATTTTTGTTGATTTTTCTGTGCCTTTGAAAGGAGAAGCCAAAATGTGTAACTAGTAATCCTTTTAAAATAAGTTGATCGTTATGGCTTTGCAAAGTCTTATGACCAAAAGAGGCACATACCTCTTATAATCTAGGTCCAAATGGGTTGCACCCCCCCCCCCACCAACAGACACAAATTGTGGCCTGTGGGGGAATCTTTTGACCCCATTTGATGCACTTTTTAAAACTTTTGTCCGACAAGCCTGTATCAAAGAAAAAGACAACAGTGCAGAAAATTAAGACAGTTAAGGCATAGAGATAAATACAGGATTTTTTCTAAAGAGTATAACAAGATGATATTAGAACACAGAAAAAAATATATACATATATATATATTTATGCACACATATATATATATATATATATATATATATATATATATTTACATAGGTTCATAGGTTCATACAAGGCTATCTGCCCTAGGGCATTTATAAGCCTAGCCAGAGTGTGTTTGGCTTTCACCACCCATTTTAAATTAATTTTGCCATGCCCTTTTTCAAGGTTAGTATACTGTGCCTCTGTCTAACAGTGACACAGAAGTGATACCCGGGGTAAACCTGCGATCTCCCATCCACTCATCAAGATTCCTCTTGAAGAGAGTCAATGAGGGACTCTGCCTAACCTGGACTTGGATTTTATTCCAGAGTGAAGGGAGCCTCTGGGTTATGAATCTGTCCCTCCAGCATGTCCTATTTATTTCAGTGCTGAGGTTCAAGTCTCTCGAGCTCGTAGCTCGATGGGATTTGGATTTTCTGAGGTGCAGCATGTCCATTAATTCCGGGTTGGACATGGCTTTATACGTCAAGCACAGATCGCCTCTGAGCAGGCGGTATGCCACTGAGTAGAGATGGAGTTTCTTTAACCGGGCAGCATATGGTATCTGTTTGAGCCCTTTGATCCTCTTGGTGAGGTACTTTTGGGGTCTTTCCAGTTGCTGCAGGTGTCTGGTAAGGTACATCCCAAAAGGGGCATTGTACTCAATTATGGGCCTGATGAGGGATGAGTAGAGAGGCACCGATGACCTCCCCTGATCTAGATGTGAATCCCTTCATGATTAGGTGGGCTATATAAAATGTTTTTCTAACCACTTTGGCAACGTGGTTGTCAAATGAGAGACTGCTATCAACTTGGGTCCCCAGGTCCCTAATTACTTCTTCTGTACTTAATGGATTACCACCTATGTGGTAATTTGTGGGCACTTTGTTTTTGCCAAAGGGGATGACTATACACTTTTTGGCGTTTAGCTTGAGGCCATGGCTCTGGCACCAGTTGTCTTTCTATGAGGCCCTTTTGGAGGATGCTTGTGTCAGCTGGAGAGTCAATTATGGCGCCCAGTTTGCAGTCATCTGCGAACATGGTCAGCCACAGTCCTTCCGTGTTGGCCTGTACCTCCGAGAAATATATACCGAAGAGAGGTCCCAGGACTGAACCTTGTGGGACGCCACTTGTAACTGGTTTGGAGTCTGACATGGCTCCAGCAATTCTAACCATGTGGGTTCTGTCCTTGAGCCAGTTTGCAGCCCATCTAGTGATATAGGGGTTTATATTTAAGCTGGTGAGCTTATCTATAATGCCCGAGTGGGGTATTGTATCGAAGGCTTTTGCGAGGTCCAGGTAGGCTGCGTGGACCACCTTCCCCTCATCAATGGCCTTGGTGACTGTTTCAAAGAAATCATCCAGGTTTAAGAGGCAGGATCTGCCCTTAAAGCCGAACTGGGTAGGATCCAGTGTCTGTAGGTCCCCAATATCTTTATTTATGAGGTCCATGATGATCCTTTCCATAGCTTTGCAGACTAAGCTAGTCAGGCTTATGGGGCGATAGTTTCCAGGATCCGTTGAGGCACCACCTTTGTGGAGAGGGACCACTGCTGCTGTACGCCACTCTTTGGGTACATATCCTGTAGTAAGGCTGAGATTGAACAGTAGTATTATGTTTGGGTTAAGCTCTTCTTGGAGTTCATGTAGGATGCAGCCCGGGACACCGTCTGGTCCCATTGATGCTGTGTTTTTTGCTTTGGAGAGGGCAGCTCTTACCTGAGTATCTAGGATTTCAGGGGGGCAGCACTCTGCTGGGATAGATATTTGCCCTTTTGGTGGGGAGGGGGGGAGAAGTTTGCACTGAACCTGTCAGCTAGGATGTTGGCAATGTCTGTAGGTTTGGTGTATTTTTTGTCATTTTGGACTAATTCTGAGCATACCTGGGAATTCCCACCCAGGTTCCTAACATAACTAAAAAAAGCCTTGTGATTATCCTTAGTGCCCTGTGCAATTTTTCTCTCGAACCTGGCCTTAGACGATTTTATGAGTGCCCGTAGTTTTTTGCTAATACTGATCAGAGATGCCTTCCCTTTTTGGGATTTTGCTCTATCATGTAGTAGCTTCCTCCTTCTATTGTATAGTTTGTTTATGGCTGGGGTCCACCAGACAGGACGTCTGCCTTTGGAGGATTGGGTCTTGGTTTTATTTGGGATTGCATGATCCATGCATTCCTGAAGGTGTTCATAGAATGCGTTTACAAAGGATTCTGCGGTCTGGGCCGTATTTTCCACAGGCCCAGCGGCTTTGAAGGATTCCACCTCGGTTTTGAAGAGTGTGAAATTTGCTTTAGAGAAGTTTTTCACTGTGGTTTTCAGGGCAGGGGGTGGAGTCGGGATGTGAATATCCAGTGAGGTTAGTTTATGGTCTGATCTTACCAGTGAGGGATACACTTCTGGTCTGGAGCATAGAGTCCCCATGTTTGTGATGATCAGGTCCAGTATGTTTTCCCCTCTTCTGGGAGTGGTAACAAGTTGTTCCATAGCATTTGAGTTTATAAATTCTAGGAACCTTTAGGCTAGGGTGTTGGAGCTAGAGTAATGCTCCCAGTCTATGTTTGGGTAGTTGAAGTCGCCCAATATAACGGTGTTTGGGTCATATTTTCCAGTGTTCTCAGGAAGGCCGAGTGGGGTTCCTGGGTTTGGGAGGGTGGTCTGTAGCAGGCTATAAACTGGACGGCAGTTTTACCCACTGTTAGTTGCAGATGGATAGTCTCTGATGCTTCGTGCTGTGCCACCAACCTGGAGGTGTGGGTATCTGACGAATATTGATGCTCCCCCTCCTTTTGTGGTTCGGTCCAAGTTTTGGGGCCGAAAAGCATGGTATGAGGTATAACCTGGTAGTGCTGGGGTGCTCTCGGGAGCCTTGAACCAAGTTTCTGTTACTGCACAGATATCGATGTTCTCCATGCTAAGGAAAGTTTCGAGTGCGTGTATCTTAAGGTTTAGACTTCTGGCGTTGAGTAGCATTACTTTCTTATCCCTTGTGATACCTATGGAGGTGGGTCTGTCTTTTGAGCCTTGCCTAAAAAAGGCACTATGGGGGTAGCAAGAGCCTTTGCCAATATCCGAAAGCCCAGGGGTGACAGGCGTAAGTCGTCCCTAGTGAAGCATCGTGGCTTGTCGAGCATGTCATCCCAGGCTGACAGGCATTGGATCCCATTTGAATGACACCAATACTTAAGCCAACTGTTGAAATTGATCATCTTGTCTTCATATTGTGGCATCATTCTTGGTGAGGGTAAGATGCTCCTCAAGGTCAGGGTCATACCGGCTAGGGCTACATGCTCAGAGAGCTCCTCTATGTCTCTCTTCATGTAGTCCAGGGAGGTACGTCTCAGGTCATTCACACCAGCATGGACAATGACCGAGTCATATTTCTACCTGTCTTGGAGTGACCTGAGTGCTTGTGTTATGTGGAGGATCCTAGCGCCCGCCAGGTAGCTCACTGTGACCTTCTCCTTGTTCAGCCTAGTGAGCGGGACGCCAGTGTGCCTGATGATAGAGTCACCTATTACAAGTTTATCAGGTGTGTTGTTTAGCCTTAAGGGTTGTGACTGTTCGGCAGACTGGCTTTGTGAGCTGTGTTGCACGTGTTTTGTTTTGGGGTAGCGGTTGCTTGGGTGTGTCTGCTTTGGCGGTCTCTGCTGCTTAGGCAGATTTTTATTTAGAGCCTCTGAGTATGTTTTTGTGTGTTTATGTGTTTGGTTTGCTGTCGTGGTAGGTCTATGTGAGACTGGAATTGTAGTGAGTGTGGTTTCCTTCTCCTCCTGACTGGTTTCGCCAGTACTGAGTTGAGAGAGCTTAGCCTCCAGTATGACTATATGGTTGCATCTCTCATGTGTTGGAATTTGTTGGGAGGAGGAGAGGGTTGTCTGTACATGAGGCAGTTGTAACATTGCCTCAAGATTCCCAGATTCACCAGCTGGACTGGAGAGGAGATTGACAACTGACCTTTGGACATGCTAGAATAGTATTGGAAATTCCTTTATAATTGAAAAAAAAGGGCCAATGGGGAACGAGGTATTCAAGGGGAGTTTGTGAGGGTGTAGTGCTTTTAATATTTTAGTGCTGACTTGTATAATCGCTTTAGTGAGCAAGTGCCAGGTAACTTAAATGCAATGGGTTACAGGTAACTTAAATGCAAAAATGACAAACAGTAACTTTCTTTCAAGTGAAACAAGGAAATAAGTACAGTAAGCAATGCAGATATCACTAGGGATCCACAGAAGCACGGAAAAGCCGCGTTTTAGGTGGAATTCGCATTTCAGGGAAATAACAAGCAAACAAACAACAAGAATACAAATAAAGCTGGTTTCAGCAGGCCTGGATCTAGTCTATGCTACAGCAAACAAGGTGTACCAATTTCAGTAAGAAACAGTTCAAATATGCAGGCACTATAAGCCTTTAACCAGAAATTCCCAGCTCAGAAGGGCAGAGTCCAGCCTCTCCTCCCACAAGAGTGCAGACCACAAACCTTCTTAATGTAAAATAACTGGCCTGAAGCCCAAGTGCTTAAACCAGAATTAATACACTTTTAGAATAAGTGACACTGAGCCCTCAATCAGCAGTTCCCAACTTAGAAGGATGTAAGCTACCTGTTCTGCCACTACAGTGCAGACCACAAACCTTCCTAATGTAAAACAACTGGTCTGAAGCCCAAGTGCTTAAACTAAAAGGCTTAGAATGAGTTACACCAAGCAGTAATAAATACAATTGAGTACTTTTAAGATGAAGCAAAAGCAAAATAAAGTAGGAAGAAACACAAATACAATAAAAGCAGATAATTTATTTATTTATTTATTTTGAGTGAGCAAATGAGATGGGCCCAGGAGTTACAGGACAGAAACAAGTGCAAATGCAGGCCTTCAAATCAGAAAGTTGAGAGAGATGGAAGACCGCCCAAACGGCCATTTTATACATATATTGAAATAGTTATCTAAATTTCAGGCAACAGCTGCTGTTGGATAGGGCAAGGTAAAGGAAGGCAATATCAGAAAAAAATTAAATAATGTGAAAACTTATCGTGTGAAAAACATATCAGAGCCCCTGGAATTTCTCATCCTTTTGGTTCAAGCAGCAAATAAGATCAGAGGTATTCATGGAAGGCAGACCTGGACTGCGGGATGGAAAGGAGTCAGAGTCATAGAGCTACATGTTTGGAGGTACTAAAACCAGATCAGCGTTGGATCCAAAACCCATCTGTTGAATCAGATGAAAAAGGACATCGGATCATTAAATGTCAGTCTATTACTAATTTCAAGGATAAATAGTGGCAACTGGTGACGTCATAGGAGAAGAGACTGTAGCAAGCAAAGGAATGGGTGGAGCTCTATTACTGTAGGCCAGTAACCATTAACTTGTAATCAAACAGCTTTGCTCAATTTTTTAACCAAAAACCTGCCACAGTACCCACTAATTCTAGACACTGACTATAAACACTTAAAAAGACCAACTGCCATCAAATAAATGGTAACAGTCACAGTTTTGCATTTATTCTACTCAAACACATTAGCCCTACTAAAGCCAAATCGACTGTTTGGGATTGATTTACTGCAGGGTCCAGTCAGTGCCATCTGCAGACAGGCAACATGCCCACCAATTACAGCTTTAATGGTTATGCACCTCAGATGTCTGGCTGTTTCCAAATAAATGAATGCGGAAACACAAATAGGCGCACTAATGCTGTTACTTCTTCACTGTCAGAGGAATACAGTGCAACCTAATGGTGGCAAGAGGGAGAGGGTCTGCAGGAAGCAACTGAATGGGTGGGACTAACTGGAATAGTGTGGGCCTCTATTACAACAGATAATGTGACAGTCGCACCTATGAACCAACAGCACAAGGTGCTCCGCACTTTCATCTACAAACTACCTCAGCACTCAATTATAGTCACCATATGGATTATATACACCTCAGATGTGTCTGATGCAATCAAAAAGACCAGCACTGGGTGAAATGGAAACCTATGGCCCACCACCATTGCATACTAGGCCCCTTGACAAATCCCAAGCCACCCCATATCCTGACCCCATGACAATCACATAGATTACTCCTCCCCCACACACACAATTTGCCTTATCGTTTAGCTTTTTCTTCCACATATTTAAGATACCCTGACTAGCCAAGACAATCTTGCAACAAGTGTGGAGGAAGTAATTCAAGTAGGGTTTTAAATTCTTTGAGGTACATCAAAGACTTTTTTTTTCAAACAACCTTTTATTGCAGTAATGGCCTGAGCAAAAATGAATGAGGAAAGAAATTTAATCTTATTTTGTTTTTCAATGAAAAACAAGCGGTGCATAAATTTTAACGTTCTAAGCTAACAAAATACTAGTTCCCAATAAACTGACATGACAAATGCCTGCAAGAATATATAATCCTATATGGGAAGGCATCTACCCTCCCTATCCCTCTTAAAAAAAGTCAAGTCAGTAATTTTCTGTTTGCCAAGGATTTATTAGCTTCGGATGAAAGTAAATGCACAAACTGCCACATTCATGCATCATACAGCTGGGGATCTGAGGAAGGAAATCAGAAACATGGTTAAAACCCTTTCTGAGAGAGGGAGCCCACGCAGACTACACACAGGAGGAATAACTGAGAAAACCTCAACAAGAGAGCCAAGCGCTGAGAGAAGGCAACACTACATGCCATACCACTCTGCCAATAATCAGTTATTAAATACATCCTGTCCAGACCAACACAGACAAGGCATTTATTGTGTACAGATGTTTGTGATGAAGTAAAAGAATATGGAATCTAGCTTCTTACAGATACATTGCAATCCACCCCATAAGAGTAATTCTCATCATAGAAAACCTTATACACATCTTTTACAACCACTTTACTGACTGTGTATACCTCAGATATTTGAATATGTTAAAACAGCCGTAAGATATTACAGTTGTCATCACAGAAATGCACACCAGTTCTTCAAAGGCAGAATAATGAATATTCAACTTGAGCAAACGAAAGGAGGTTAAGTCAGCTGTGCTCACCAACAACCTTACACTTAGCAATCAAAACCAAATTTATTGTCTGTTTACACCAAGGATATGAACATATGAAAATAAAAACTGGCCATTGCCATTTTTAATCACCCTACAATACACTACCAACAAATACGGCCATTTCTCTAACAGGGACTGTAAATCTCAGAAGTTTGAGCATGATCAAATTAATGAACTAATACTAACAAAGAAATCTATTTTCTCAGCTCACTGCTGTCAGAACACAGTGTACAAAGTAGGTACAACCCCCCCCCCCCAATACCTCTCAGCTGCTTAGCTGTAGAGTCAAGCAAAAAGATAAAATAATGGACAATGGACCAATATTAGGTATATACTGCCCTCCTATGTACTTGCAAAGTTACCAACAGGCTTTATATTAGCATGCTTTATCTGAAGGCTACCAAGTCTGAAACTAAGACGTCTGTCATTATATAATGACAGAAATATTCAATGATTTGACAGAGAACACCACAAACATTACAAGGAGTAAACTAAAATATGAAGCAACATTCTGAAAAATTAGGGGCAGTAGACAGCATCTATGCCCCACACATACATACACAGACATCCACCCACCCAGCCATCAATTAAAATCACTTGTATGACTGACTGTACATCTCAGAAGCTAGACTATGATCAGATGAATTCAATCTGCATGCCAGGTGGTCTGGCTGTTAAAACTGAAAGAATGAACGATCTTCGCTACATACTGGCATTTTGTCATTAATGGTTTCTAAAAAAAAAGCATTATTACAAGCAGATTATCTGGCAGACAATGAAGCTTTCTCTTACTGCAACACACAAAGTATTTCTCTCACCTATACAAATGGCTTGCTTTGTCAAAACTCATTCAGCCAAGACCAAAAGAAAGAACAGGTGTCCCAGTGAAGTTTTATAAGTTACCTCTGAAGTTTAACAGGTAGAGTGACAGGCATAATTGCAGAGCTCCTGCATTTATTTATTTTACATGTTAACTGGGAGAGTCCGACTTAATACAAATCCATTTTCAGCGGAGGCCTGGGCAGAAAAGCTCCAAGAGATACAATTTTATAGACAATACAGACAGTACATTAAATGCAAGTCAAAAGGCATGTTACACAAATATTAGCATAAGACAATCATATGGTAATTACTTTGAGACACAGTAGAGCAAAATGGGAGGGATTACACTGGACATTCATGAGATACATTTCTTTCACCTCTAGGGAAGCTGGAAGCACAATTAGTACTACAGTCTAAATCTAAGGCATTACTACTTGTTTTATATACATTATAGGTCTGTAGCTAAACTATGAATCTGGTTGATGATAGCAATATAGTGTCTACTAGTCAGGGGTGAGACAGGAGCATAGTCTTACTCATGGAGTGAGTTTTAAGTAGCTTCTTGAATTGGGTTGAGGAGTTGTTGCCTGTTATATGGCAGGAATTGAGTTCAAGATTTTTAGAAATATAGTGGCTGTAGACGGATTTTCCTGCCTCATTGTTAAATTTGGTAATCTTAAGGAGGTTTTGGGTGCTAGATCTTAAGGTTCTGGTGGTGGTGTAGGGCTGAAGTAGTTGTAGAGCTGGAGTGTTGTCTGAGTGATGTAATAATTTGTATGCAAGTGCTAAGTTGATTGAAGTATTAGTGGGAGTTCTAACCAAATGAGTTTTTTTTGAGGCATTCATAGTGATGTGTTCTAAAGGAAGAACCTGTAGCAAATCTAGCTATCTTATAAGAGCTGCTGAGTTTATTTAGGTCAGTTTTGCAGAGATTGGTAATAACAGGGGAGGCATAGAGTAAGGTGGATAATAGGTGTGTCCTGGCTATTGCTATTTTGGAGTGGTTGGAAAGAAATTGATGGTTTCGATAGAGTAGACCAAGTTTTTTATGAACTTTTTTTATGGTTAGGGAAATGTGTAGGTCAAAGCTAAGGTGATTGTCAATTGGTAGGGGTAATGGTATTATTTGAAGAGGTTATAAAGCTATCTGAGGGGGGTAAGAATCTGTGGGAGGTAAAGAGGAGTAATTTTGTTTTAGCTAGGTTAAGAATGAGGTTTTGATTGGTGATCCAAGTTTCGGTTAGGGAAAAGCATTCTTGTGTTTGGGAGAGGTCGTCTAGTGTCTTGGCTACACATATTATGGTGATATCATCTGCATATTGCACTACTGAGGCTTTGGGAATGTTGGCTGGGAGTTGATTAGTAAATAGGGTGAAGAGCAATGGACGCAGGATGGAGCACTGGGGAACTCCTAGGAAGATGGGCAATAAGGGAGAGATTTGGTTTTGCCATATTACAGCTTGCTGCCTACCATCTAGATAGTTCTTAAACCAAGAAATAGCAGAGATGCTAAGGTTGAGGGTGGATAGTGAGTGAAGGAGCTTTGCATGGTTGACCATGTCAAAAGTTTTGGATAAATCTAAAAATGTAGCCAATACGAGCAGTCCATTATTTCTGTGATTACTGATGGTATTAGTAAATGAGGTAGTGCGGTGGAGGTGCTGTGGAAGGGTCTGAAGCCATGCTGCTGTGTGGATAGTAGTTTGTTTTCTAGGAGCTACTTTATCAATTGCATATGTACTACTCTCTCAAGAAGTTTTGAAAAGGGGGGGTAAGTACCGATATAGGGTGACAGTTATTGAGTTGAAGACAGCCACCTCCTTTGTGCAGTGGAATTATAGGAGATATTTTCCAAAGCTGGGGTACTTTACACTCTGAGATGGATCTGTTTATTAGGATGGAGACAGGTTAGGCTATAGCTTCTGTAGCTAATTGAAGGTATTCAGTGGGTAGTTTTATCAGCGGCTAGAGTGATCAGTTTGAGTTTTAGGAATAGTTTTTGTATGGTCTTTGTCGGTACTGGGTTGAAGCTGAAGTTGAGGCCACTGATTAATATTTCTGGTGGAGAGGGAGTTGTTGGAGCTAGGCTTTTTATTTGCAAGGGCTTGGATCGTTTCTGTAAAAAATTTGAACTGTGTGGGGATACTGTCATGGTTATTTGCCATTTTTGGAGTGGGGGTGGATGTTTTCCCTGGTTGTAATACAGAGTTGATTGCTGCCCAGAACCTTTTTGAGTTTTTATATGTTTATTCTGTATATTTTGGTGGTAGGAGATTTTGTCCGTTTAATAAGTTTTCTGGCTTTGTTGCGTACTCCAAGGTATTTTTGTTTATCTAATTGAGATTTGCTTTTACGAAAGTTTGTCCAGGCTTTGTTTCTATTTTTGAGGAATGTTTTAGTATCTGGAGTTAGACAGGGGGCATGTTTGTTTTTAATTCTAGTAGTTCTGGGGGGAGGGGGTGTGTGATGGTTAAGTTTATTTGTGAAGGTTGTATTGAAATATAGTACTGCTTCATCGAGGTCTAAGTATTTTTAGGGGGGTCCAGTTGGATAGGTTAAAATGTTTTTTGTTCCTAATTTCTCACAGTTATTTGGGTCAGTTGGGGTGTTTTACGTCTTAGTAGAAATGTAGCTTTGGTGGTCACTGAGGGTGCCTGGTAGACCACCCAGCTAGGGATATTAGGGAAGGATGTGATACAAGTATCCAGTACAGTACGGACTGATGTTCGGTTCTTTTGTCTGTTCTACTGGGGGAGGTTATAAGTTGCGTTAGTCCATGCAGGTTGATGTGGGAGAGTAGATTTTAACTGGAGCATTTGTTCCAGTCAACGTTAAGGTCACCTAAAGCAAGAACATATATTTTTAAAACATTGTGAACCAAATGAATTTTAAAGCAGGGATCACTTATAAAAGGTGCTTTGACATCTCTGGCAATATTTTTGGGAGAATGCAACCATTTATTTAATTAATTTAACATTTGTTTACTGGGAAAGTCCAAATTGGAACAAAGCCAATTTTCAGCAACGGCCTGGGGAGAAACACTCCAGATGCATGTCTTTGTAACTTGGCAGGAAACCAGAGCACCCGGGGGAAACCCACATGGACACAGGGAGGACATGCAGACTCCGCACAGAAGGCACCCCAGCAGAGACTCAAACCAGAGAACATCTTGCTGTGAAGAGACAATACAACCGCTGCACCACTGTACTATTTGGGGTTATTTTATATGTTCAAATTGCAAAGGGGAACTTTTCATTAACAATCATCCCTGTGAAGGGGTTTCTGGTTTTGCATATTATTGTAGAGAAAAAATAACCCAAGAGGAGCTTTAAAGTAAGAAATGTATACAATTCCAGCACAAAATCACATGTGAAATAAAGACGACTTAACACTGTATCATGCCAACCTATATGAAGTCATAAAACGCACTATAAACTGTACGGTTTCTATTGACATGCTAGGTGATACAAGTAATCTTTATTATGAAACTGTGAAAGACTTGGAAAGTTTAAAAAAGTGAAAACTAACAATAGAGAAGTCACAGATGTTAAAATCCTGTACGTCTGCGCTATACAGTTATACAAGAAAATGGTACCAGTGAGGCAGTCTGTCTGAAATTATTACTTTGTCACATTAAAAGTATATTATACTGCAAATAGAACAAGGTTATCTGGATGTTAAAAAGCACTTGAAAACAAGTGGATAATCAAAATTTTTAAGTTATAATCTTTCTTGGCTACAGGTTTGAAATCGCTCTCACCTCTTAAAATAAAAAGGCCAAACAGTTCTTTTGGTAACTATCAAAAACTAGACTTTTTATCACACTATTTGAAAAAAAAAAACAAAAAAACAAACTGTGCTTTTAATATGTAATGTGACTATTTTGATAATTCAAATATTTGTGGGAAAAGTACAGTTGTGTAAAGGTGCACTTACCCATAACAGCAGATGTTTGCATTTCTTACTGCTGCAGTAATTTTTTTAGGCTATATGGGTAGTTTCCAGCATAAAAAAAGTACAGTTGTGTACCTACCATAAATGTAGATGTCCGAGTGTATTCACTGTTGTAGTCATTGCACTTGGGTTATCCTGCTGGCAGGCTACCCGCAGTCGGCCTGAATTTCATAGTCCTGGTCCGGCGTCGGATGCTGTCGCCTTTTCCCTGACGTCAGTGCGCCAGGGGTATATAAGATGCAGCAGACACCATTTTCTTCAGTTTTTCTTGCCCCAGATGTCAGGTGTCCCCACAAAAGGGTAGGCTAAAATATTGCTTAGAAAAAAGCATGCACTAACATAAAAAATACCTTCATCTACAAGCAAATACACCACATAGGTTGTATAGAAAAGAGAAGTACAGATAAGTCCCAGCAAAGAAAGGCGGAGGATGGGTGGGTAAACTGAACTGCAACAGTGAACACACTCTAACATCTACATTTATGGTAGGTACACAACTGTACTATGTTCATCGTGTTTCACTGTTGCAGTCATTACACTTGGGTTGAATACCAAAGCTGAGTTTGGGTGGCTGGGTCTAAACAAAATTAGGAGTGGCTATGAGGCCCTGCAGAACTGCAGTGGCGAAGCCTGCTCTGGATTTAGAGTAAAGAGGTAAGTGGTAGTGCTTTGTAAACGTGTGCACGGAAGTCCAAGTTGCAACCTCCAAAATATCCTTGGTTGGTACTCCTCTGAGGAAGGCTGCTGAAGTGGCTTCTGCTCTGGTTGAGTGTGGCCTAATGCCCTTAGGCACTGATTTGCCATGTTATGAATAGCAGAAACGAATGCAGTGGCCTATCCATTTTGAAATAGTCTGCTTTGAGATGGCCTTTCCTTGCGATCCTGCAGCATATGCCACTAAAAGTTGCCCAGTCTTTCTGAAAGCTTTAGTTTTGTGCAAGTAGAAGCACAGCGGTCTGTGTATGTCCCAAGAAAGCAGAAGTCTCTACCTTTTATTCTGTGGGTTTGGATAAAAAGTAGGCAAATGAATAGTTTGACTAAGAGCCACACTGGACACTACCTTAGGCATAAATCTTGGGATCTTCCTTAGAGAAACCCTGTCCGGATGGAAAATAAAAGGTTCCATAGCCATTAATGCCTGTAACTCTGAGACTCTTCTTGCTGAAGTTATTGTTAGGAGCAGAGCTGTTGTCCATGATAAGAATTTTATCTCGGCTGTATCGGCTGGCTCAAAAGGAGGCAGTGCGAGTTTTTCCAAGACAAAATTGAGGTCCCATGTAGGTATCGGTGATCTCCTTGGTGGTCTTATGTTTTTGGCCCCTCTGAGGTACTGCCTTAGCAGTTGATGTGAAAAAATAAGCGGTTCCGTATTGTAATGAGCTGAAATGGCAGAGGCATGGAGAGAAGGATAGGCCTTTGTCCAGCATCACAGTTAGGTATTGTAAAATCTGAGGAATATTTGGAACAAGTGTGTCAATTCCTTGTGCCTGGTTCCAAGCACAGAATCTTTTCCATTTTTCTGCATAAGATTTTCTGGTGCTGGGCCTCCTGGCCTCCAAAATAACATCCATAACTGCTTTAGAGAGAGGTATGTTCCGAGTGGTCATATTATCCGCCATGCAGCCATATTTAAGGTTCTGAGTTGGCTTTACAGGATCTGAATGTTTTGTTGGGTCAGCAGATGAGGAATTTGAGGTAAAGCCCAGGCTGGACCTTGAGACAAGCTCTTTAGGATTGGATACCAGTGCTGGCGTGGCCAGTCTGGGGCAATCAGTATCATTTCTGGCTTCTCTTGTCTGACCTTTAGGAATACCTTGGGGAGGAGAGGCAGTGGAGGAAAGGCATATACTGTTAGGGTTTTCCAGCTGAATGATAGAGCATCCACCTTCCATGCTTGCTTGAGACAAGTCCTTGTGCAGAATCTCTGTAGTTGGCAGTTGTGAGGGGAGGCAAATAGGTCTATGTCTGGGCATCCCCATTTCCTTGTTATCATGCCGAAGACTTGTGGATCTAGTTTTTACTTGTGAGGGTCCATGAGGCTTCTGGTTAGTTCGTCTGCCAGAGTATTTGTCTTTCCTGGCAGGAATTGTGCTTGCAGGTGCACTTGGTAAGTCAATGCTGTGTTCCACAAAGTCATGGCTTGTCTGCAGAGGGGGTAGGAATGTGTGCCCCCTCACTTGTTTATGTACCACATGACTGTAGTATGGTCCGTCTTTATCAACAGTTGTCCTGGATGGAGTAGGTCCTTGAAGGCTGTCAGGGCATTCTGTACAGCTAGCATCTCTTTTTGATTGATATGAAGATGCATTTGGCTTGCGGGCCACGTGCCCTGAATACATTTTCCTGTCATGTGGGCCCCCCAGGCATAATCCGATGCATCTGTTGTCAGTGTCTGCCTGGCTGTGGGTAAAGTGAATGGCTGTCCCTTGTTGTGGTGACAGGCCAGTGCCCACCATCGAAACTCCTGTTGCAGGCAGGGAATGAGGGTAATTAATGTTTCCAAGATGTGGCAATGTTGAGTCCTAACACTTTTTAGATACCATTGTAGCTTCCTCATATGCAATCTTGCATATGGAATTAGCAGAATGCAGGATGCCATGAAGCCCAAAGCCTGCAGAATTTTTCTTGCAGGTAACTGGGTCTTTGTTGCCAACTTTTAGAAGTAAGAAGTCAGTTGCCTTTGTTTGTCTAGCATGAGATAAGCCATCTGGGGCAGTTGTATTTAAGCTTGCACCCAGGAATATTATCTCTTGAGAGGGTACTAGTTTTGATTTCTTTTCGTTTACTGTGTACCCTAGGCAAATTAGTAATATTTTTACAAACGCCAGATGCTTCAGTAGAATATTCTTGCTCTCTGCTTGAATAAGGCAGTCGCCCACGTAGGGATATATCTGAATTCTTCTTTGTCTGCAAAATACAATTACTGGTGCCAGGCATTTTGTGAAGACCCTGGGCGCAGTAGATAAGCCAAAGGGCAGTGCAGAGAATTGGTAGTGCATTGAGCCAGCTATGAATCTGAGATATCTTCTGCAAGACTGTCTGATTGGGACATGCAGGTATGCCTCTGAGGTCCAAAGTTACTAGCCAAGCCTTCTTGCCTAGCATGGGCAGAAGCTGCTGCAGTGTCAACATTTTGAATTTTGGAACGTCCAGAAAAGTGTTTAGAATAGTCAGGTCCAGTACTGGTCTCCAGGCTTTGTCCTTTCTGGGTACCAAGAAAAGTCTTGAGTAAAATCCTTGTCCCTGCTCTTGCTGTGGTACTGGCTGAATAGCCATGTCCATGAGAGATGACATTTGCTTTTGTGCCTCTGCCCATTGATTGTGTGGCAGGTCTGGCATACCTTTTGTCTTTGGAAGGGTGTGAAAGTGGAACCTGTAGCCCTGAGAAACTATATTCAAGACCCATTTGTCCTGGGTGATCATGTGGCAATTTTTGTGAAAAAAATGCTAGCTTTCTCCCTAAGGGTGCAGCCAAAAGATAAGTGATCGGCATTGGCAGTGGAAAGTCATTGGGACTGTTTCCTATATGGCTGTGATTTGTCGGTTTACTATTGAAATTGCGAACGGCACTTGGGCGACAGTCGGATAGTCGAACGTATAAGGTCGTAAACATGGATGTCGAAGACATAATAATCAATCTAGGAACGGTTTTAACATGGGTCGAGGTAGGGAAGATGTTTGTAGTAGGGAATAATACTGAACACCTACCTCGACCCATGTTAAAACCGTTCCTAGATTGATTATATGTCGACATCGTGTTCTGACCTTATGTCGCCCAAGTGCCGTTCGCAATTTCAATAGTAAACCGATTCGTCTTCTTTGCTTTTGGAGGTAGAAGCACCCCATTGTTTAGGCCTGTATGAGCCTTGGGGCTGAGATCTGCCTCTAGGGCATCTGCATCTGCCTCTTTGTGGCCTGACACAGGAAAGGACCTATTCTTAGAAGGCCAGTTCCTACTAAATCTGGGTGGCTGAACCTGTAAAAAAATCCTTTACTGTCTGCATAGATTTCACTTTATCCTCTATTTTCTTTAACATCTCTTCTGCCTTAATACCAAACAAAGTATCATGCTGTAATGGAGCATCCAATAATTTTGCTTTAACATGATCAGGCAGATTCTGTTCCTTTAACCAAGCATGCCTTCGAATGACAAAGCCTGTTAACAGCGGCCCTGCAAGAGGCCTCCAGTGAATCAAAACCACATTGCAAAGCATGCTTTCCCACTTGTTCAACTGCATGCAATAAATCCTGCATTTCCTTGTTTTCAGAACATTCAGAATTTGTCAACATTTTCTGTTTTAGCAGTGACATTAAGTACTGCTGATATTTAAGCATATGAAACTGACAATTTAAAGCCCTTACAGCCAAGATAGCAGAAGTGTAAACTTTTTTCCCCCATCTGCCCAGTGCTCTAGAATCCCTATCAGAGGTTTTTCGCAGTGGAAGCCTTGACCCCTTTGGGACCCTGAGATACAGTTTCTGGGTCAGCAGCAGGGTTTTTATATAGAAATTTATGAGAGTCTGGAACCCTGCAGTACCTATCTGGCTTAACGGGTGCAGGGGGTAAAGAGTCAGGAGACAGGTCGGACTCTGACAATACATCATCTACAATGTCTAGAACAGGTGGAATAGCAAGAGGTCTGTGCTGAGGCAGTAAAAGAAAGTCTCTGAGTGAGGCAGTAAAAGAAAGTCTCTGAGCCTTTTCTTAGCTTCTGAGTAATCTTGGCTCTCCCAGTGAAAATGCTCCCTCATGGAATGCAGGGTTTTCCCAAAAGAATAGTCCTCAGGAGGAGAGGCTGAAGGGATAGATTCTTCAGCATCAGAATCCTCATAGGGAGGAAGAGAGTATCCCTGTTCTGAAGAGGAATCAGATGAAATAGAAACCTGATCAGAAGAATCATATTCAGTGTCTTGCCTAGGCCTCTTATCAGGAGGGGAATGGGAACCCCTGATCAAAGTAATTAGGTCTTCGGCCATTTTGAGCATCTGTTTCTTAGGCATGGAAGTCTGTCCAGGAGAATGCTGTACTTGTTTGTCTTTAAAGCGGTTTTAGTCTTTGCCTTGGAAGCTGAAGCTGGCTTGATATATAACTGTGTAGGTCTGAAAACACCCTCAGAAGTCGATGCCTGCTCAGCGGCTCCGGACCCATCTGAGAGAATAGTTTCCGAAGGTCCAATACCTTGAGTATCCAGAGGCCTAGTTGTCTCCACGTGGGAGTCGGAAGCAGCCTGTGGCTCTGAGGTAGCGGGTGTCAGGGGCTGCAAAAGCACCTCACTGAGAACCAGCGACTGGCCTAGCGGAGGCTTCATTGGTTTTGAACCTCTGATGCCTGTCCTGTTCCGACGGCATTATATAATTAAACCTTCGACCAAAGTAATGAAATGCAAAATTGTACCGACGCTTAATAGTGCTTTGGTTAAATCTAGCACAAAACCAACAACTAGCAATGTCGTGGTCAGGGCCTAGGCAAGGAATACAGTAAGAATGAAAATCCTTATGAGGTATTTGCTTCCCACAAGAAATACAATTGTTAACTTTTTCTGACATTGGTCTGGAGCAAGAAAAAAGTTTCCCCAACGGGGTACTTGGCTTTATTGAAGACTTCGGATCTGAAATTTGATTTCGAAAATCTCAGGAGTCGGCCAACCGGCACTTGCGAACTGCTTTTGCTTCGGGCACCGTGCGGCAAGAAAGACTTTAGAAAATGGTGTCAGCTGCATCTTTTATACCCCTGGCGCACTGATGTCAGGGAAGAGGCGACAGCATCCGACGCCAGACCAGGACTTTTTAATTCAGGCCGATTGCGGGTAGCCTGCCAGAAGGATAACCCAAGTGTAATAACTGCAACAGTGAAACACGATGAACATCAGCAGGTCAACTTCAAAAATCTCTTGCCCCCCCCCCCCAAAAAAATCTTCACTCTGTTAATTTCCTTCCTTGAGATTAGCCAGTCCATGGATGCTTTCTTCATGATTTTCTTGCCACTACAAAGAAAGTAGAGCTCTTTCATGTCCATAAGAAAGTACTTCAGGCAATTTTAAAACTTCTGGTAACCAGGCAGTAAGGAAAATCACCATGTTATCTCCCTCTGTTTTCTCTGGCAACCCATAGACACGGACGTTATTTCATCTGGACCAGTTCTCTAGATCCTTAAGAGCTCCTTCTTCAACCATCAAAAAATAACCCAAGATCAATAATAGCAGAGTTTTTTTTTTTCATCACAGGATAAGGAACTTATTTTAAAGACAGCATGGTCAACTTCTCCAGTTAAACACAAAGACAACAATCAGATTTGATAATGATTATTTTGCTGGAGTTATAACTGCAAGAAAATAACGTCTCCCTCTGATAAAGGAACTGAAAAAAAGGCAACTTAAAAAAGTGCACCTGCTGGTTCCCAGCAAGAATAAAAATCCTTTTTATTTATTTTTTTTTACTGAAGGTCCAAAAACTTTTGACACACTACAAACAGAGAAGAGTCAAACAATCCTGAATCAAAACAAATTACACACACACACACACACAACCTTTCTTTATATCCCATCTATAACTAGGTAGAGGTGGTGGGTACAGCTACTGCAGAGGCGAGAAATTCTATCAGCAGCAGCTGTACTATGTTCATTATACCCACTGCTGCTGCTATAGCCCTTAGGCTATATGGGCTCCAAGGAAAATAGTCTGAGCAAAACTAACTCTGCACCTAGAAAAAAAATTCAGTTTGTAATGCTTTGCAAAAGGATGTACAGTGGATAATAACAGCAGTCTAAAATGTTTCTAGAGTTCAACCTTTTCTAGTATGTGATGATGAGGCTCTAGTAGAATGTGCCTTGATACAGACTGGAATAGAATAGCCGGTACTTATTATCACAACCAGATTTTCGCGGCTGAGAAATGCACATAGCTGCAGAGAAATGAGTGCAGGAAGCACTTCCAAGGTGCTTTTGAAAGTCCTTACTACTGGCAAAAAAGTTTAGATTAGTTTCTGGAACAGGAACAATTTAAGAAATCCTCTGTTTTGCGTGCATGAGACACGCTTCAATTTTCATGGCTGCTATTGTACTGTTGGATTATTCAGAGAAGGGAAACAGAAAAAAAAATGCTTGTGGTACACTTTTTATTTATAACCAATCTTTCAATCTATCTTGAAAATAATCAACCATTGCACTGTTAATGATTTTAAATGATGACGGTTGGATGATGTTGACAGCTGACTTCAAGCTCGTTTTTCAATGAGAAAGTTGGGAAAGGGGGCATATTCCGAAAAAGACAGACTATTACAGCGGTTATTGATTTTATTATTTCTGTAATGATGTGGATTGCTGATTTGGTGGTTTTGGGTTAGATAGATAGGCTGATAGACAAGTACTAGGTTAATTGCCCTTGTGGGCCATTTTAAGCCTAGCCAATTACCCCATGTGAGAATCAAACCCTGCACCTTGTGTTTGTAAGGTAACCACCTTAACCATTATGACAACCCCCACACCCAAATGTATAATAGCACTTTGACAACATTTGTTGGCACAAGAAACGTGCAGCAGGCGCAATTGAAATAACAGACATGCTTGCAGTAAAGTGCAGAAAAAAACAGTATTTTTTTTACATTTTATTGATATCATGCCTATGTTGAAGGTTGGAAGTCAAGCTGGCACCTCGGCGTTTGTGAAAATCTACTGCCAATCATTAGCGGACCCGAGTTCCGCTGTGGCGACCCCTAACCGGGAAAAGCCGAAAGACAAACAACAACACTGATATCACTACAGAAAATACACTGTTTTCCTACAAGGACACACATTAGACATTTCTACAACATTAACGAGCACATTTCATAAACGTTAAGCAACTGCTATTGGGGTTAAAGCTCAGGTTGTGATAATATGCAAGTACCGAATAGTCATGGTGGGAACAAAAAAGCAACAGCGAAGGACAACCACCTGGAAACTGTCTGTTTAAATACAGGACGTCCTTTTTCTGTTAAGTAATAAATAGTTAATCAGCTTTTCTAAAGGGCTTATTTCTGTCAAGACAGTACCCAAACTGTGTATGCACGTCCACAGTAAGAAGAAACTTTTCTCCCTTGTTTTTGGTTTTGGGCAGAAAACTGGGAGATTGATGTGCGGATTCAAAGTGACCTCCAAAACACTTTGGGCATAAATGAAGGTTTGTTCTTAGAGAGACCCTATCCCTAAGAAAAATCAGACAAGATTTACACAATCATGAGAAAGAATAGCAGTGTAAAATCTTAACATAACCACAGCTGTCCTTGTCTTCCATATTACAATATTCATAACAAGAGAGATTCCCCCTAGATGACCCCAATGTTTGGCTAGTATACCAAAGATTTAAGCTACTGCACGGTACATGTGACTATGCATGTAGAACAGCCGATGTTGGCCATAAAAGTGACACCTGCACATGCCATCCTCAGAGCTGAATGCTCCACTCAGAACACCAGTCGAAGGATAAGAGGGACTAAGGAAATATCCAAAGAAGAGCATGAATAAAGGGGAAGGAGGGTGGGAATAGAATACTGCAATATAGATGAGGACATCTATGGTTATGGCAACATTTTACACAACTATTCTATGTCCTTCAATTCCCATGTTGCAGTATTCATAACATGAGGGAGAATACCAAAGCTCATGAGTGACAGCGGGGGCAAGCAGCACAAGATGTCTCAAAGCCATGCAGAAATTCCCTCTGGATCTGTTGACAGCATCTAGCTTGCAGTGTTTTGTAAATATATGGGCAGATGACCAAGTGGCTGCTTCCAGGATAGCAAAAGTCACCAAGCTTTTAAAGAAGACTCCAGAGGGGGATACAGCTGTAGTGGAGTGGCCTTAAAGGAAGGGAGAATTTTCTCCCTGAGGGACACAGCAAAAGGAAACTGACCTAGAGACACAAGATGAAATACTCTGTTTAGAGACAGGTTTTCCCAGCTCCCTGGGGTGAAAGGAAACAATCTGTCAGACTTCCTAATGGATGTGGTCTAATCCGAACAGAATCTGAGTTGACTGTGTACATCCAAGGTGTGCAACACCCTTTCACTGGAGTTTTGAGGAGAAGGGAAAAAGGTGGGTAAGTGGATAAATTCACCGAGGGACAAGTCATTAACCACTTTAGACAGGAAGGAAGGGTTGGTACAATGGGGTACCCTATCCTTGTAATAAAAAAAGGCTGTGAAGCCATTAGAGCTTAGACATATGAAACTCACCTAGCAGAGGTAATGGCTACCAGTAAAACAGTTTTCCAAGTGAAGAATTTTAGAGAAGCTGAGGCAGCACGCTCAAAGGAAGTCTGGCTCAGTTTTTCCAAAAACAAAACTAAAGTCCCAGGGGGAGCAGTAGGTTTTCTGGGAAGTCTGATGTGAAGGACGCCTTTCAAGAAAAGATTAACCTCTAGTCTAGAAGCTAAGGGGGGAGACAAAGACAGACATGCAGACATGGCTGATAAATGGGCCTTAAATGAAGAATAAGCCAGTCCAGCCTTGTGAAGCTCACAAAAATAAGAAAGGACTAGGGGAATATCCACTGAAAATGGATCTAGTCTCATCAAGAAACCAGATGGACAACCTCTTCCATTAGGAGAAGTAGGATCTCATAGTATTAGGTTTCCTGGCTTCCTGCATGACTAGAAGCACGTCCTCAGAAAAAAGGTGCCGGATAGGAATCAGAAACCTATCACCCATAAGATCAGGTTCAATGTTGCTAGATGTGGACGAATTAGCAATCCCTTGTCTTGTGTGAGTAGATCCACACTGTGAGGTAACTTGTGATGACTCCCCTTGGTTAATTTCAGAAGAGTAGGGAACCAATACTGTCTTGGCCAAAAGGGAGTCACCAACAAGATTGTTGGCTTATGCTTCTGTATCTTCAGCAGGACTTGGTGAATTAGGGGGGAAAAGAGGGGAATGCATAGAGAAACATCCCCTTCCATGAAAATGATAGGGTCTTCACCTTTCAAAACCAGAGGGTGTGGGACCGTGGCACAGAACTTTGGAAGTTGTCTCTTCATAGGGGAGGCAAAAAGATCTACTTGAGGTGTACTGCACTGGTGAATAATGTCCAGAAACACATCCCTATGGATCATCCATTTGTGAGCTTGTGTCATGGATCTGTTCAGACTGTCTGCCTGAACATTTTGAGCTGAGGGAATATAAACAGCCGTCAGAATTACCTCTGCTTGAAGAGCAATCTCCCATGCTTGGATTGCTAATCTGCAGAAACTTTGTCGCCCCCCCCCCCTTTCACAAACCAAAGAACAGTGGTGTTTGTCTGCGAATGGCTTCAGAACGCCTGGTGGAAGAGAACCTGAAAGCTTGAAGGTACAGGATCAGAGCCCTCGTCTCTTTGATACTGATGTGTTGCATCCTTATGGAAGGTGACCACATGTCTTGAATCTTTAGGTTCCCTAGAGTTGCTCCCTACCCCAAATCTGAAGCATCTGTGAACATTTCTTGAATTAGAGGAAAACACTGAAGGATGAGTTCTGAGTAATTTGTTCAATCCACCAATGCAATTCCTTCTTTAGGCAGGGAAGAAGTGGAAAGACAAACTCTAGTGGGTGAGCATGCTGGGAACAGAGTGTTTTCAGGTACCACTGGAACTTTTGCATGTAGAGTCTGGCTAGGGGCAGCATTAGTATAACTGAAGCCATGAATTCTGGCATCCTGAGGAAATACCTGGCAGTCAAACAGTCAGACAGGACAGAGGAAGCAACTGCTGAAAGTAACCCTGCAGTGATTGTACCTTTTGCAAAGGCAGGAATGCCAACATAAGGTCTGTCATTATCCTGCAACCTAAGAAGACCTGGCCCTGAGAAAGGGAAGACTTGCTGTAATTGATGGTGAATACCAGACTGAGGAGCAAAGTGATGGTGGTTTGAAGGTTCTGCAGCAATGAGCCTGGATGTTCTGCTTGAATAAGAAGGTTGTCCAGGTAAGGGGAGATGAGAATTACCGGGAGTCTGCAAAAATGCAATGACAAGAGCCAACACTTTGTGAATACCCCTGGAGCCATTGAGAGTCGAAATGGCAAAGCACAGAACTGAAAACGTCAGGAAGCAACAGAAAATCATAAGAATTTCCTAAATCGAGGGTGGATGGGGATGTGAAGGCATGCATCCTTTTATGTCCAAGGAAACCAAGTAAGCTTGAGGTAGCAATACTAGAAACAGTTTGTAGGGTGAGGATCCTGATGGTGGGGACCTGAAGGAACAAACTGAGTTGGGACAAGTCTAAGACTGGTCACCAAGAACCATCTTTCCTGGGGACTAAGAACATCCTGGAATAGAACCCCTTTCTTCTTTCCAAGGAGGGAACATCCTTTATGGTTCTTTGCATTTTTAAGTATTGAATGACCTGAGGGAAAAGGTGGATATGGTCCCTTTGTGGGGTTGTGGATTCCTCATGAAGAGAGGAGTGGTTTTCCAAGTCAAGCAGTATCCTCCTTGGACAATAGACACGACCCATTTATCTGTGGAAATGCTTGCCCACTTTGAAAGGAAATGAAGGTGCTGGGGAAGAGGAATTTCTGACAGATGTGCCAAGTAGTCACAGCCCACCTGGGCTTGTCTGGAAAGGGGGCCTTCTGAGCAAAGGAAGGCTGAGACCTAGTAGGAATTTTGGCTGTGTGCACCCTTGTGTTGTTGGGAGGGTGTACAGGTCCTTCTTCCTAACAAAACTAGGCCTGGAAGGGTAGTTTCTATGGTATTTAGTAATTGGGAAAACAAAAAGAAGTTTTGTTCTTACTATAATGTTCCATCTATGTTGTCTAGCTTCATTCATTCTTGACTGCAGGGTTTGATTCCAATCTCTCAAAACCGACTCGGCTGTTATACATAGCTCATGCCAGCCAAAAACCCTCGGGCTAAAGCTCTACCCACAGTGCCTCTCTTTCCATTACCTCAGATCAAGTTTGCCTTATAGTTAAGAAAATACAGAAGCCCTGTCTAAGGTATAACCCTATAATATCTCAGGACTAGATCTTAACCTCCAGGAGCCTTTAGGAGGGGACAGGGGGGTAGGATGTCAAGAATGAATGAAGACTAACAATACAGATGGAACGTTAAGCTAAGAACATAACTTAGTTACCTGATGTTATCAATCTTCATTCATTCTTGAAGACAGAGTCCCCAGCTACTTTAGATCCTGGGCGACCCTAAGGAAGGATATTCTTGAGCACCAAACAGCCAAAGGATGCTCTTCCCCTGGAGACCAAGTCTAATTTGTAATGCGTGATAAAGGTATGTGGGTTAGTCCAAGTTGCAGCTGCACATATGTCTGCCATAGAAGCTCTGGAATGGAAGACCGCTAAAATGGAAACAGATCTTGTAGAGTGAGCTCTGATTGTACTTAACAGTGAGTTTATTTTGGTTGTTATATAAAGGTAATGCAGTCTTTTAGCCATTTTGACAAGGTGACCTTTGATGCAGGTTTGCCCTACCTGAAAAAGACAGGAATAGTTGGTCTGATTTTCTAGATTTCTTTCTGTCCAAGTAAAAACTTAATTGTCTATGGATGCCCAAAAAGTGCAAGCAGTACCCTCCTTTTTTAGTGAAATTTGGAAAGGAGACGGGTAAGTCTATGTCTGATTGATACTGGACTCTGATACCACCTTGGGAAGGAAGGTGGGATTGGTTCTTAGTGATACTCTTTCTTTGTGGAAGATGATATATGGATGATTCAAACAAAGCCTGTAACTCTGAAATTCTCCTAGCAGACGTGATAGCTACTAGGAAGAGGGTCTTTCAAGATAAAAACTTGGAGTCACAAGTGGCTGCTGGCTTGAAGGGTTGTCGACCTAGACATTGTAAGACTAAGGTCAAATCCCATTAAGCTACTGGATTTTTGAAAGGCGGTTTTAAATGCAGAGTGCCTTTCAAGAAAAATTTTGCACAGACACATCAATGAATTGTCATCAAAACAGTTATGAAAATTCAAAATGGCAGCTAGATGAACTTTAATTGTAGACGTAGAGGCCCCCATTTGAAATAAGGTGGCTAGATATTCCACAACCTTATCAACTGATGCTGAGAAAGGGTCAAAGCAGTTTATACACGCCCAAATTGAAAATTTTCTCCATTTGATTGGGTAAAGTTTCTTTGTTGACAGTTTATGGAAAGCCAGAAGTATCTTGTGCACTGGAGAGGGCAACGTGTTCTTATTTTGCCTGGTAATTAATGGAATTGGAGAACCCAAGCCATCAGCTTGAGATTTTGAACACTGGGTGCACCAGGCCCTGAGGATGAGATAGTATGTCTGGAGCTAGATCCAGAATCCATGAGCGGTGAAACCAGGTGAGGCCAAAGAAAGAGAAACAAGACTTGATGGGCCAGTAAGGAGCAATGAGAATTACTTTGCTTCTGAATCGTTGGGCTTTCCTCAGGAAAGTGCAGTTGTGTACACTTACCATAAATGTAGATGTTCGAGTGTATTCACTGTTGCAGTCATCACACTTGGGTTTATCCTGCCATGGGTAGCCCTCAGTCGTCCTGAATACCAAAGACTTAGTAGTTCTGCGTCGGTTGCTGTCACTCCAGGACTGATGTCAGGCTGTCAGGGGATAAAAACAGACAGCCAGCACCATTACATCGGTTTTTCTTGCCCTAAATGTCAGGAGACCCCAAACAGGGAGCTAAGTTATGGTGGAAAAAACACCATCAGTAAAAAGTAAATATCAACAGCCCTGTAAGGAGTGATTAAGAGAAAAAGAGAAGGAAAGAGAGAGACAAGGGGGCTGGGGGTTGGAAACCAGGACTGCAACAGTAAATATTCTCGAACATCTACATTTATGGTAAGTGTACACAACTGACTATGTTCTTCATGTTTCACTGTTGCAGTCATCACACTTAGGTTGATTCCCAAAGCTGAAGAATGGGTGGAGGCAGTCAAGAACAGTTGAGCTGGCTACTATGCCCTGCAGGACTGCTGCTGCAAAACCCACTCTGGATTTGGAAAAGATACGCAGGTAATAATGCTTGATGAAGGTATGAACAGAACTCCAGGTAGCAGCTTCCAGAATCTCTGTGATAGGGACCCGTCAGAGAAAGGCTGTACAGGTTGAAGTTGCCCTAGTGGAATGCGTTCTGACCCCCTGAGGGGATGGTTTCCCATGGTGTTTGTAACAGAAATGGATAGTGTGTGCTATCCATATGGAGATAGTTTTTTTTGATATGGCCTTGCCCTCTGCCCCTGGTGCAAAGCTGACTAGTAACTGGTCAGATTTCTGGAATGGCTTAGTCCTATCAAGGTAGAATCTGAGCTGTCTATGCACATCTAAAGAGTGCAGAATCCTTTCCCCCTTATTTTGAGGATTAAGGAAAAAGGTGGCAAATGGATAAATTGGTTGAGAGCCACACTGGACACCACTTTAGGCATAAAAGTAGGGTTAGTCCTAAGGGAGACACTGTCAGCATGAAAAATAATGAAGGGTTCCACAGACACAAGTGCTTGTAGCTCAGACACTCTTCTAGCTGAAGTGATGGCCAGAAGCAAGGCTGTTTTCCAAGAGAGGAATTTTAACTCTGCTGAAACTGCAGGCTCAAAAGGGGAACTGTGAGCTTTTCCAACACAAAATTAAAGTCCCAAGCAGGGGTGGAGGCTCTTCTTGGTGGCCCTAAGCTGTTAGCCCCTCTCAGGAACTGTTTGATGAGAGGGTGAGAGAAGAGAAGTGGTTCAGTGCTGTAATGAGCAGAGATGATAGAGGCATGGATCGTAATGAAAGAGAAGGCTAGGCCTCTATGGAGTAGGTCTGCTAGGTAATCCAGGATGAAAGGTTAGGAGGACTGTGCTGTATCCACTCCTTTAGAGTGAATCCAGGAACAATACCTTTTCCACTCATCAGCAAAGGATTTCCTTCTACTGGGTCTTCTGGCTTCATGAATGACATCCAGCACCTGCTTGCTTAGGCTGGCCACTGGAGGAGAATTCAAGGAATAAGCCAGGCTGCAAGGTCCAATGTCTGCAATTGCGGAAGAAAGATCTGTCCCCTCCTGCTGAGTGAGGAGGGTTGGGATCTGGGGTAGGCGCCATGGCGGCACTGGTGACAGACTGCGCAGTAGTGGGTACCAGTGTTGCCGTGGCCAGTCTGGGGCAATCAAGATTGCCCTTGGTCTTTCCTGCCTTATCTTAAGTAGTACTTTTGTAAGAAGAGGCACAGGGGTAAATGCATCGACTGAGGTTTGCCCACTGGAAGGATACGGAATCCACTGTCCAGGCCTTGCTGTGAGATGCCCTAGTGCAGAATTTGCAGAACTGGTGATTGTAGTGGGAGGCAAACAGGTCCACCTTTGGGGTACCCCATTTCTGGGTTAGAAGGCTGAAGGTCTTGTGGTCTAACTCCTACTCGTGTTGGTCAAGATTTCTGCTTAAGTCAGTTGCCAGAGAGTATTGTTTGCCTGGCAGGAAATGAGCTTGCAGGTGAATCTGCATAGCCAAGCCTGTGTTCCACAGGGTCATAGCTAGCCTGCAGAGTGGGTTCCTCCTGCTTGTTGATGTACCATATCACTGTGGTGTTGCTAGTTTTTATTAGAAGGGGCCATGGTGAGAGTAGGAATTAAAGCTGTCAAAGCATGCTTAACGGCTAGCATCTCTTTTTGGTTGATGTGCAGATGAATTTGGTTCGGGCTCCGATGGCTCTGAATGCACCTGCCGTTCAGATGTGCACCCCAGGCATAGTCTGATGCGTCTGTGGTTAGGGTCTGGGCAGCATGGGGTTGTGTAAAGGAAAGTCCCTTGTTGTGGTTGCATGATGCTGCCCACCAAAATAAACTCTATCCTGAGACAAGGTATGATAGTTTCCAGGTCCTGAGAATGTTGGCACCAAAGACTTTTTTAAGTACCACTGAAGTTCCCTCATATGCAGTCTGGCATATGGAATTAGTAGAATGCAGGAAAGCCATGAACCCTTCAGCCTGCAGGATTTTCCTTGCAGATAGCTGGATTCTGGTGGCCATTAGAGCAAAGTAGCCTGTCAGATAGGCTTGTTTTTCTGGAGTAAGGAATGCCATCTGGGATGCTGTGTCCAAGCTTGCTCCCAGGAATACAATTTTTTGACTGGGGTCTAGTTTTGATTTATTTTCATTGATAGTGTAACCCAGGGAGGTTAGGTGTTCCTTTACAAATGTCAGGTGCTGCAACAATTTTTCCTGACAGGCTAAATCAGGCAATCGTCCAAATGAGGGTATATCTGAATCTTTTTCTGTCTGCAACAGGCGATGGCTAGAGCCAGCCATTTTGGGAAGACTCTGGGAGCAGTGATTAAGCCAAAGTGAAGTGTAAAGAAAGAACAGTTGTGTACACTTACCATAAATATAGATGCTAGAGTGTATTCACTGTTGCAGTCATTACATTTGGGTAATCTGCTGGCAAGGTTGCCCTCAGTCGTCCTGATTAACAAAGTCTTGGGCCCTGCGTCAGTTCCATGACGTCAGGTTGTCAGGGGTATAAAACATGCAGCAGACGCCATTACATCAGTTTTTCTTGCCACAGATATCAGGTGCCCCCCTAAATGGGGAGCAAATAAACAAACATATAAATATACCTCCAACAAAAAGCAATTACACCAAAAAGTCTTTTAAGCATAGTAAAGAAAAGTAGAGGTATAGCCAGAAAAAAATAGGGGGCTGGAAGGAGGGTAACCAGGACTGCAACAGTGAATACACTCTAACATCTACATTTATGGTAAGTGTACACAACTGTACTATGTTCTTCGTGTTTCACTGTTGCAGTCATTACATTTGGGTAGATTCCCAAAGCTATGGTTGGGAGGAGTCTATACAGCATTAGGGCCAGCTACAAGGCCCTGCACGACAGCACTGGCAAAGCCAGCTCTGGATTTAGAGAAAATTGGTAAATGATAATGCTTGGTGAAAGTATGTACAGAACATCAGGTAGCAGCTTCTAGGACGTCCCTGGTAGGAACACCTCTGAGAAGGGCAGGAGAAGTAGATGCAGCCCTGGTGTAATGAGATCTGATCCCGTGGGGGATAGGTTTTCGAAGGTGCTTATAGCAGAAATGAATGCAACGGCTTATCCATTTAGAAATGGTTTGTTTTGAGGCAGCCTTCCCCTCTGCCCCTGCCGCAAATGCTACCAGCAGTTGTTCAGATTTTCTTCGAGATTTAGTCCTGTCCAAGTAGAATCTAAGTTGTCTGTGTACATCCAAGAAATGCAGAATCCGTTCCCTTTGTTCTGTGAGTTGGGAAAGAAGGTTGGTAAATGAATGGACTGATTAAGAGCCACACTGGAAACTACCTTGGGCATGAAGGATGGATTGGTCCTGAGAGATACCCTGTCCGCATGAAAGATGATGAAAGGCTCCACTGCCATAAGGGCTTGTAATTCAGATCAGATATCCTTCTAGCTGAAGTGATTGCTAAAAGGAAGGCTGTTTTCCAAGACAAAAACATTAACTCGGCAGTAGCAGCTGGCTCGAAAGGAGGCAGAGTGAGTTTCTCCAAAACAAAGTTAAAGATCCCAGGCAGGGGTAGGTGCTCTCCTGGGTGGTCTCAAGTTTTGTGCCCCTCTGAGATGCTGCTTGAGCAGAGGATGAGAGAAGAGAGGAGGTTCTGTGTTATAATGAGCTGAAATAGCTGAGGTGTGGATTTTAATGGAGGAAAAAGACAGGCCCTTGTGAAGCATCTCAGTTGAGTATTGCAAGATCTGAGGTAAATTGGGTGCTGCTGTGCTCATCCCTAAAGATTGATTCCAGGCACAGAATCCTTTCCATTTGTCAGCATAAGAATTTCTAGTACAAGGTCTCCTTGCTTCCAAGATGACATCCATCACAGGTTTGCTGAGGGATAAGAGTGAAATTAAGTGATTAGCCAGGCTGCAAGGTTCAATGTTGAAAGCTGTGGGTGCAGAATTTGGTTCTCCTGCTGAAACAGCAGGGAAGGGGTCTGAGGCAGGTGCCATGGAGATATGTGCGACACACTGCGCAGGAGGGGGACCAGTGTTGGCACAGCCAGTCTGGAGCAATCAAAATCATCCTTGCTTTTGTCCTGCTTGACTTTTAGTAGAACTTTGGAGAGCAGAGGCAGAGGGGTAAAGACGTAGACTAATAGGTATTTCCAGCTGAAGGACAGGGCATCCACTTTCCAGGCTTGTTTGTGGTGAGTCCTTGTACAAAACTTGTCCAAATGGTAGTTCTGGGGGGAGGCAAATAGATTATGTCTGGGCCCCCCCATTCGCTTGTCAACATGTTGAAAATCTGTGGTTCCAGGTTCCACTTGTGTGGGTCCATGAGGTTTTGCTTAGTCCGTCTGCCAGTGTATTCATTTTTCCTGGCAATAACTGAGCTTGCAGGTGCACTTGGTAGTTCAAGGCTGTGTTCCACAATGCCATGTCTAGTCTGCAGAGGGGGTAGAAATGTGTACCCGCCCGCTTGTTTATGTACCACATAACTGTGGTGTTGTCTGTCTTTATCATTAGTTGTCCAGGCAGAATGTAGTCCTTGAAAACTGTCAGAGCATTCTGTACAGCTAACATTTCTTTTTGATTGATATGTAGGTGCACTTGATTTGGGTTCCATTTGCCCTGAATGCACTTCCCTGCCATGTGAGCCCCCCATGCATAGTCTGATGCATCTGTAGTTAGGGTTTGGGTGGCAGGGGGTAGTGTGAATGGTCGTCCCTTATTTTGGTGGCGGGCCTCTGCCCACCATAGGAACTCCAAGCGTAAGCAAGGTACGATAGGAATCATTGTTTCCAGGCTGTGACAATGTTGACTCCATAAACTTTTTAGATACCACTGTAGCTTCCTTATATGCAGTCTTGCATATGGAATTAGAAGAATGCAGGAGACCATGAACCCCAAGGCTTGCAGTATTTGTCTTGCAGACAGCAGGGTTTTTGTGGCCACTTGTTTGAAGTAAGTTACCAAATGAATTTGCTTTTCTGGCGTAAGGAATGCCATCTGGGCAGTTGTATTTAAGCTTACACCCAGGAATGTAATCTGTTGACAGGGTACCAGCTGTGATTTCTTTTCGTTTATGGTGTACCCCAGACAAGTTAGAACCCTTTTTACAAACGCCAGATGATTTAAGAGTATGCCCTGGTTTTCTGCCTGAATTAGACTATCGTCTGGGTATGGATATATTTGAATATTTCTTTGCCTGCAAAATGCAATAACTGGAGCCAGGCACTTTGTGAATACCCTGGGCACAGTAGACAAGCCAAATGGTAGTGCAGAGAACTGACAGTGCAAGCAGCCTGCTTTGAAGCGTAGGTATCTTCTGCAAGATTCTCCGAATGGGATGTGCAGGTATGCTTCTTTTAAATCTAGAGTTGCCAACCGGGCATCTTTGCCTAGCATAGGAAGTAACTGGTGAAGAGTCAGCATCTTGAATTTTGAAATCTACAGAAAAGTGTTTAGAGTAGACAGGTCCAGTATTGGATTCCATGATTTGTCTTTTCTGGGTACCAGGAAAAGCCCGTAATAGAAACCTTGTCTCTTTTCCTCTTGTGGTACCGGTTGCATAGCCCCCATGCTTAAGAGGGAAAGAACTTGTTTTTGAGCCTCTGCCCACTGATTTGGGGGCAGGACTGGCCACCTGTTTTGTGTTGGCAACATGTGGAAATGAAATCTGTATCCCTGGGACACTATATTTAAAACCCATTTGTCCTGGGTAATGAGTTCCCAGTTTTGTGCATGAAGAACAATCCTTTTCCCCAAAGGGGCGGTCAAAAGAGAAGTGCTTGGGATTTTTAAAAGGAAGTCATTGAGACTGTTTACCATAGGGGGGTGTCTTATTTCCAGATTTGGAAGTGGAGGCCCCCCACTGCTTAGTTCTGAGAGTCCCCCGAGACTGAAACCTTGGGTTTTTGCTGTGTCTGGGTTTGGCTTGAGAGAACCTGGAAGGAACTGGAAAGGACCAATTCTTAGTAGGCCAGTGCCTACTAAACCTTGGAGGTTACACTTGTAAGAAATCTTTAACAGTTTGCATAGATTTAGCTTTATCTTCCATCTTTTTAAGAACTTCTTCAGCCTTATTGCCAAACAGGCGTGCCTGATTTAAAGGAGCATCCAACAATTTAGCTTTTACATGATCAGGCAATGATTGCTCCTTAAGCCAAGCATGCCTTCTAAGCACAGACCCAGTAACAGCAGCACTGCAAGAGGTCTCTAAAGAAAAACCACATTGCAAAGTATGTTTTCCCACTTGTTCAGCAGAATGCATTAAATCCTATAAATCTATTTTCCACACAGTCAGGGATCAACATAATTTTCTGTTTAAGCAGTCCAATAATATGCTGTTGGTATTTTAACATATGAAATTGGCAGCTTAAAGCTCCAATTGCCAAGGTTGCAGAAGTATAAACCTTTTTACCCCATCTATCCAGCGCCCTGGAGTCTCTATCAGAGGGGGTAGGATTTTTAGCAGTAGAAGCGTTAATGCCCTTGGGCCCCTGAGAAATGGTCTCAGGATCTGCAACCGGATTTTTGAAAAGGAACTTGTGGTATTCAGGAACCCTGTAGTATCTGTCAGGTTTACTAGGAGCTGGAGGCAGGGAATCAGGGGCCAAACTGGATTCTGAAAACATCATCTACAATGTCTAGTACAGGAGGTATAGCCCAAAGGCCTATGCTGAGGGAGAAGAAGAAAATCCCTAATCCTCTTTTTATGAATCAGAAAATTCCTGGCTTTCCCAGTGGAAATGCTCCCTTAAGGTATGCAAGTTTTCCCCAAAAGAAAAATCCTCAGAAGGTGAAGCAGAGGGAATGAAATCCTCTGCATCAGAATCCTCATAAGTAAGCATGGACAAATCCAGGTCATCAGAAGAGTCAGAAGAAACAGATTCCTGTTCAGAAGATTCATAATCAAGCTCAACCCTAAGCCTCTTTGGGGGGGGGGGGGGTGACTACCCCTGATTAGAGTAATTAGATCTTCAGCCATTTTTATCATTTGTTTTTTAGGCATAGAGGCCTGAACATGTGGCCTGGGCATCTGTTTTTTAGACATGGATTGAGACTTAGGCCTTAGTAATGAAGCCGGTGTCGATTTAATATGCAAGTCTGTAGGCCTGAATACACCCTCAGAAGCCAGGCTCCGGACCCATCCAAGGTAGAGACATCCACGGGTTCCATAGCTAAAGTATCTCGTGGCATACCAGACTCTAAATGGATCTCAGCAGAGGCCTGCGAATCAGAAGTAGCGGGTATCAGGGGCTGTGAAAGCGCCTCACTGAGTACCGGCGAACTGGCAACTGGCTTAGGAGAAGTGCTGTCGGCAGTTTTGGACCTCGGCGGCCTGTCTATCTTTGCGTTTTTTCTGAATTCCGGTAGTTGGATGGCTAACAGATGACATTTTTGGATAATTAAACTGAGAACCGAAATATTTTGAGGCAAAAATGTACCGACGACTGATAATGCGCTGATTAAATAAAGCACAAAACTGACAGCAAGGCACGTTGTGGTCAGGGCCTAGGCAAGGAATACAGTACAAATAAAAATCTTTATGAGGTATTTGCTTTCCACAAGTAATGCAATTTTTAACTTTTACTGACATTGGTAAGGAGCAAGAAAAAGTTTCCCCAATGAGGTACTTAACTTTAAGTTGAAGACTTCGGTTCTGAAACTCGAAAATGAAAATTTCAGGAGTCGTCGACAGGCACTTGTGAACTGCTTCTGCTATGGGCACCGCACGGCAAGAAAGTCTGGTGTAATGGCGTCGGCTGCATGTTTTATATCTCTGACGACCCAACGTCATGGAAGAAGGGACAGCAACCAACGCAGGACCCAAGACTTTGTTAATCAAGCTGACTGAGGACAACCTACCAGCAGATTACCCAAATGTAATGACTGCAACAGTGAAACACGAAGAACATCTGATAATTCTGCCCTGAAGCATATATATTTCCTGCAGGAGTCCCTGACAGGGTTGTGCAGATAGGCTTCCTTTAGGTCTAGGGCAGCTAACCAGGCATCTTTGGACAGCATAGGCAGAAGGTGCTGTAGGGTGAGCATTTTGAATTTTGGTACCATCGGGAAGGTGTTGAGAATGGATAGATCCAAGATTGGGCGCCAGGTTCCCTCTTTTTCTGGGTACCAGGAAAAGTCTGGAATAAAAACCTTCGTCTATCTGTTCTGCAGGAACAGGCTGAATTGCCTTTATGGAGAGCAGGGACTGAACTTGGCTTTGTGCCTCTGCCCACTGGTTTGGCGGAAGTTCTGGGAACGCTTTTGGGGTTGGCAGCATGTGGAAATAAAATCTGTACCCCTGGGATACTATGTTGAGGACCATCGATCGTTAGTGATGGAGGTCCAGTTTTCTGCATGGTGTGTAAGTTTTCCTCCTAGGGGCATGAGCAATTGGGCAGAGGTGAGAAGTGGAGTTGAGAAGTCATTGTCAATTTTTTCCGTAATGGGGTGGCTTAGCACTCCCTGTTTTAAAAGTGCAGGTACTCCATTGCTTAGATCTCTGCATACCCTGAGACTATAATCTGGGGGGTCTTTTTCGCCTGGGTCTAGAGGGGGGCTGGAAAGGACCAATGTTGAGGGGCAATGCCTACTGAATTCCTGGAGGCTGCACTTGCAAAAATCTTTGATCGTCTGTAAAGACGTAGCCTTTTCTTCCATCTTTTTTAGAACTGCTTCTGCTTTGGTGCCAAACAGATTGTCCTTGTTCTGAGGAGCATCCAGTAATTTTGATTTTTACGTGGTCTGGCAAGGTCTGCTCCTTAAGCTAAACATGCCTTCTAAGTACAGAACCTGTGACTGCTGCCCTACAAGATTCTTCTATGGAGTCAAACCCATATTGCAGGGCATGCTTGCTGATTTGGCTTGCTGAATGCATAAGCTCCTGTAATTTATTTTCTGCACAGTCAGGAAAGGTAGATAATTTTTGCTTAATAAGTTCCATAGTATGTTGCTGGTATTTCAGCATGTGGAACTCATAATTCAATGCTCTAACTGCTGCAGAGGTGCATACCTTTTTACCCCACCAGTCTAAAGCTCGGGAATCCCTGTCCGAAGGTGTGGGATTCTTAGCTGTAGTTGCTTTTACTCCTTTAGGTCCTTGGGAAATGACCTCCGAGTCAGCAGTACGATTTTTGAAAAGAAATTTGTGAGAGTCAGGAACTCTATAGTACCTGTCTGGTTTCCTTGGAGCAGGGGTAAAGTATCAGGAGTTAGACTGGATTCCATAAAGACATCATCCACAACATCCAGAACAGGAGGGATAGCCAAGGGTCTGTGCTGTGGTAAATCTAAAAATTCAGAGTCTCTTTTTGGACTGAGGATAATCCTGGCATTCCCAATGGAAATGCTCTATCAAAGTATGTAGGGTTTCACCAAAAGAAAAATCATCTGGAGGGGAAGCAGAAGGAATGGATTCCTCTGCATCTGAATCCTCATAGGCAGATAAAGGCATGTCTTCATATTCAGAAACCTCAGAGTCATCGGACTCTTGGTCAGTTAAAGCTGCTGAGGACAGTTCTTTTTCTTTCTGCAGGGGAAGCCTGGCTTCCCCTAATCAGCATGATCAGGTCTTCTGCCATTTTATGCATTTGAGATTGTGGCAAGAAAGCAGGCGCTTGAGCTTGAATTGTCATTTTTTTTAAACGTAGCTCGTATTCTTAGAGACGTTAGTGTCAAATATCAGTAATGTGAAGAACTTCCTCAGAAGCTGGTGCCTGCACAGTGGCTCCAGACCCATCTAGAGTAGAGATACCTGCAGGTTTTTTAGTCAAAGAGTCTTGCGACATACCAGACTCGAAACGGGTCTCGTTAGCGGCCTCTGAATCCATCAAAGCGGGCATCAGGCCTCTGAGTACCTGCGAACTGGTGACTAGCTTAATGGAAGTGTCATCAGCAGTTTTGGACCTGTGCGATCTGTCTTTATCCTTAAGTTTTTTTGGAAGATCGGTAGTCAGATGGCTTATCGAAGCCATTTCGGAAAAACGGAGATTGAGAGCAAAAGTATTCAGCTACAATAAAGGCCCAACGACAAACAGTTTAGGCGTTGAACAAAGTACAAAACCGACAGCGAGATACGTTGTGGTCTGGGTCTAAACAGGTGACGCATTAAGAATGGAAATCTCTGTGTGTTATTTGCTTTCCACAGGTGAGACTATTGTTAACTTTTTCTGACATCGGTTAGAGCAAGAAAAAAGGATCCTCAATGGGGTACTTAACTTTAGAAGACTTTAGGATGATTCAGTTTCGGAAACGAAAACTCTGGTAGCAGCCGACTAGCATACATGCAAACTGCTTCTGCTTCGGGCTCCTAGGCAAGAAAGACTGATGTAATGGCATAGGCTGCCTGTTTTTATACCCCTGACATCAGTCCTAAAGCAACAGCAACTGACTCAGAAATACTAAGTCTCTGGTATTCTGGCTGACTGAGGGCTACCCATGGCAGGATAACCCAAGTGTGATGACTGCAACAGTGCAACACTAACATCTGGGGAATTAGTAGAATTGGCGGAAAGGCATACAGAAGTCTAAGTGGCCAATCCAGAAGTGTATCTCTTGGGGACTCCTCGCAAGGGGGGGGGATTACGGCAAAGTAGCTGCTGCGTGTGTGGTTTATGGGAGAAGCAAACAGGTTGCAGCAAGGCTGACCTCATCGACGAAAGATCTTCGTCGCTACATTGGGATTGAGACCACTTGTGAGCCAGGAAGATACATCTGCTCAGTTTGTCTGAAATTACATTGGAGTTCCCCAGGATATGCACTGCTATCAGAAAGTGGTTGGAAGCGATTGCCTTTGCCAAAACCTTAGGGCTTCCTAACAGGTCTGCTGATGTACCAGTCTACGGACATGTCTGATTGGATTGGAGTTGTCCCCAAAGGAAGGGCAGTATGAAATGCCTGCAATGCTAAAAGCACTTCCCTCAGTTATAGAACACTGATGTGCAAATTGGCGTCTTGTGGGGGCAAGTGCCTTCACAGTCTCTCAGAAAATGCCCCCCCCCCCCAAATCTGGGAAGCATCCGTGGTCACTATGGCCTTGGGTTGAGAGGGGAAAATAGCCCCCATAGATTCTCTTCTGGCTTCATCCACCAAGATAAATCCTTTTTGCAGCCATTGGTTATCATGACTGGATGGGACATGGGGTGCGTTAGAAGTGACCATTGCAACGCTAAGAACCACTGAAGCAGCCTCATGTGATATCTCATTAGGGGAACTAACTATTGCTGTTGCCATGGTCCCCAGAGCTTGTAGTACCAGATATGCAGGAACTTTGTTTTGGGAAATGGTCTTCTGAACTTGCGATCTTAGCTTTAACAACCTGTGAAGAGGAAAGGAGGCCACACAGGATACTGCATTTAATTTCACTCCGATGAACTCCAGATGCTGCGTGGGAGTCTGTCGTTATTTTCCTTTGTTGACTGAGATGCCTAGTGTTTTGGCAAGATGTAGAAAGAAGTCTATGGCGTAGTGCAGTATATGCCTGGAAGGAGCTGTGAGGAGCCAGTAGTCAAGATATGGAAACACTCAGAATCCCCCCAGTCTTAAGTGAGCTGCCACGACTGACATGCATTTGGTGAACACCATGGGGTCTGTGATGAGACCAAAGAGCAATGCTTGGAATTGGTAATGACTGCCTCCTAGCCGGAAGCAGAGATATCTTCTGAAATGCTTGTTCATCTTTATGTGGTAATATGCATCCTAAAGATCTACAGAGTACATCCAATCGTCCTTCTCTAGAAAAAAAAAGACAGACTGAACCGTGACTACTTGGAATTTTGTCTGTTGCACAAATTTGCTCAAAGGGCTGAGATCCAAGATTGGTCTCCAGTTCCCTGTCTTTTTTGGCATTAAAAAGAATCTCGAGTAGAATCCGGATCCCATTTGGTCTGGTGGGACTGCTTGGATGACTTTTTTTGAAGCAGCTTTTGAATCTCTACTGCTGTTAGATTCCTCTGACTGGGTGGATCAGGGATTTACTTTTGGGGTTTTGGCTAAAGACTGAAGGGAATGTAATAATCACTGGCAATTATCTTCTGCACCCAGGTATCTGAAGTTATTCTAAGCCAGGCTGAAAAGAGTAGAGAAAATCTTCCCCAAACTGCTTCCAGAGTTAAGCAATCAGGCCTCCATTCAGGAACACTGATAGGGTTGTCCAGAAAAGGAATCTCTGGGGCCTTGGTTACGCAGACCCCTGGCTAACGTATCTCTAACTTTTGGGACAAACAATGAAGTACCATCAACAGGAGCACTGATAAAGGAAAACTTACAGGGCTCTGCGAAATCACAAGCGCATCCAGGTGTGACGCCTGATGGCAACGCCTGTACCCGTTGGCTCTAGACGTCCCTTCAGCTGCATGCACAATAAGCCGCATGGATGAATTTGAGATAGACTCCAGGGTGGGAAGCTGAGAGGTAACATTATCTCGAACCTTATCAAGCACTGCTCCTGCAAGGGTGCCTGAAAGTTCAGTTATCAGATCCCTTTGGAGTCTAGTAAAGTGTGCCAAAAAGTTCAAGGTCTGAATAGCAAAGGTCGCTGAAGCAAAGACCTGTTTCCTGAATCTGTCCATCGACCGGAACTCTCGGTTAGGAGGATGGACAGTTAACTCGCCTCTCAGTGAGTTCCTTTTTGGAGGCCACCACCACCACCATGGCATCCACTGCTAGACCACTGGACCAATGGGGCTGAAAGAATCTTATTTGGTCTCCGGGAATAGGCTCTATGGAGTCAGGAGCCTTCCACTCTCGCTGAACGATAAATTTAACCAGGTCGTCTGGCGGGGTCACCCAAAAAGTAGATGGGTGGGCACGAAAAGCTTGCAAGAAACAGATTCCTTGAAGGATGGGTTTGAGAGCTTCCTATCACCAATCTGTTTTAAAATTTCAGGATGTCTCCAAAGGAGACATCTTCTGTGGATTATGGTGGGGACCCCTCCCCTTCAGTGTAATCTGTCCCTTCAGTGACAGATTCTTCTTGAGAATCTAGGTGCTTCCTCTTGCACGTCCTCTTATGTGGTGGGCTCCTCAGGGGGAAGTTCTGAGGAGGACTCTGAAGAAGGGGGGCCCTGAACTAGGGTATCTTGCAGCTCCTGTGACCGCTGTCCAGACATAGCAGATTGTGACAGGTGCCAACCAGAGAAAACAAAAAATATGGCATTCTGATGGGGATGGAACCAGCTGGGAGCCTGCTGAGGTCAAAGCTCTATCCATAATCTGGAAGGCAGGCCTGCCCGAACAAGGATGGGAGCCTGGAACTGAAAAAGACCACCTCGGAATTGTGGTCACACCCCGCTCCTACGAGCTGCCGCCACCACCCACAGTAAGAGACAAGAGAGGGCTTGAAACTGCCATGGCCCCAAGAGTCACAAACGGTACCATGGAAACAACTGGAACCAATGCAAGGATCTCAAGAACAGACAGCCAAACCTTAGTCCCGGGTGTCTGTCGGATCTGAAAGACCTGAAGACTAGAATCGAAAATCAGGGCTAAGGTGAGGTCCATCACTGACAGACGTAGCTGCAACCGGGAGCATTGAAGCAGGGGGCTCCAAACCCTAAAAGGAGATTGAAGGGGGATAAACTGGAGGAGTACTTGGAGAATAAGCCTTAGTTCTGGGTGGGAAGAGAGGTTTGTTAAGGTGCAGGAAGGCCTCTGGCTGTTAAAATGCTGGTCCACTAATATAACTACGTCAAATTCTGGGAGACTCCTGGAGGAACGGTTGACATTCCCGAAGGGGACTCAGGACTGTCCAGAAATGGGCACTGTTGCTGACCCAAAAAAGGATTTATTGAGGGGGCTATCTAGTCCTAGGTAAATTTAAAAGCTCGACCATCAGGACTATAGGCTGTTGTATGGAGGGGGAAGGTGCAACCAAATGAAAGGATGAAACTATTGTCGGTGCCAAAAAGGTAATTGGAGCAAAAGCAATGGTCGGAGCCAAAGTGGGTGGAGTTGGTTTAGTACTTGACAGCACCAATGTGAATTGTGTTCTTTGGTGCTGGAGGTGATGATATTGCCACTTTTAGTGCCCTGGCCTTTGGTTTAGAAGAAATTGACAGAACCTGGGGTTTCTGAGATTTTGTTTCATGTGCCATTGGGGAAGTCTGCACCAAATGACTCCTTTTCTTTATTTCAGGCTTTGTAGAGTTTGAAGTCTCTGCTTTAGACAGGGCTTCACCAAAAGGACACTAACTTTTCAAGATTAACTTTTTGCGCCTCTCTGCTAGAGTCTGGGTGCTAAAGCCCTGACAAATATTACAAGATATGTCCAAGTGAGGGACACCCAGACAGTACATGCAAGAAAGACGCCCATCAAAATTGGGCATCTTTCTGCCACAGTCCTGACACTGCTTAAACTCAGATGTCCCCTTTTGGTTCTCAGCCATGTCAGTGAGTAGTCTAGTCAGACACACACACACTTTGGATATACCAACAATAGTATAAAAAATTACCCAGTGGGTAAAGGGATGAAAAAAGGGGATGAAAGGCCAAGAAGAATACAAACAATGGTATCAAAGACTGCCAACGGAAAGAGGAGAGAGAAGAAGAGAAGGAAGAGCCCTGTTACCAATTATGGTAATGAGAGTTACCGTAAGGTAAAAAATTGTGGATAGAAAGGTCAAAAACAGTCACTCACGGGAAAAACTAGTTAGCGATACTATCCAATAAGTAAAGAGAGAGTCTTAAACCAATATTATCCAAAGAATGATGATAATAAATACAATTTTGAAAGCACTTAGCTGAGAGCATCGGCTGTGTCCAATTTTCTACGCAGCAAATGAGATCTGAGGTTATGGAGAGGCATTGTGGGTACAGCCTTAGCTAGAGAGTTTTTGGCTGGCACGAGCTATGTATTATGGCAGAGTCTGTTCCCAGAGGTTGGAACCTGACCCCATCAGTCAAGAATAAATGAAGATTGACATCAGATATATGTTTAAGTTTCTGAAGTTCTTTTCCTTTCTCTTGAAGGGATTTGAATAAGGCTGAAGCATTAGAACCAAATAGGGTGTTGTTGTCCAGAGATGCATCCATACGTTTTTGGCTTGAAATTCTCAGATGAAGGCTGAAGTCTTAGCCAGGCATATCACCAGAGGACAGAACCAGATGCTGATGATCTTGCAGACCCCTCAGGTGCATCATAACTGCACTTAATGGAGTGTCTGGTAACCTGTGAGGAAACTGCCAACAGGGAAGAAAGCTGGGATTTTGCCACAGTCTGGGAGATCTGTCAGCAATTTACAGGCCTGTGAAAGTAGAACCAGAACATACTTAGACTTGTGTCTGACAATAAATGGCTCTAAAAGCCAGAGTAAAAGAGGTGTAGAGGATTTTCCCAGTTTGCTCCATCATTCTACTGTCCTTATCTGATGGCAGAAGGTAGGTAGAGGGCAGAAATTTAGTGGTTTTTAACAGCAGAGAGAAACCGCAGCTGGATCTGCAAGAGGACATTTGTATAAGAAACTGCTGTCTTCAGAGACTTCATAGAACCTGTCTGGTATTTTAGGAGCAAGAGGTTGAGAGTTAGGTTTTTTGATGATGCAAACAAAAAAAGGCATCCTGGAAAGCTGGCAAAACAGATGGAATGGCTGAAGGAACAAGAATCATAGTACAACCTTTGTACTTCCGAAACCTGGGAACTTTGCCACTTGAAAAATTCATTCATTCTGGAGACAGTTTCTCCAAATGTAATATCCTCTTCAGGAGAATCTCCACCATTAGACTCAACTTCAGGAGAGGGATAACAGAGAAGAGTCTACTTGGGTGGAGTATGCCAGAGACTCATCTGAAAATTCCTCTTCCTCAGAGGCCTCTTGCTCAGCAGATGTACTCCTAGGTGGAGGGGAAACAGGAGGTGCTCAAGTAGGTGGCTGCAAAGTAGAAGGCCCGAGTGTCAGAAAGGCATGCAAAATTTCTTAGGAAAAACCCTGCCAGTGTGCGGAAGGGCTCCTGAATGAGACTCATGTTTATATTTGTGTTTCCTCTCATGAAGTAGGCCTACCCTAGGGTTGGGATGGAACGGCCAATGTAGGCCTAGGCTCCATACCAGACGTCATCAAAATCCCAATGGCAAGACAGGTACTAGGAGGAATGTTAGGAGTGAGCCATGATTCCCCCTTGCTCTCTGTAATGGATGTCTGTGATAACTTCGCAGACATGCTGAAGGAAACCTCCCTAGTGACTTCTAAATCAGTACCCACCAAAGGAGGAAAACCAGACACCGTACATACCTCTGGGCCTTCATCAGCCTCAAGAGGGACGTCTGGAATCAGACGTGCAGCCAAAGACTCAGGCCTTATCTTTATACCTTTTTCTTGGGAGGCTCACCCTACAGACCTGGAGTACCTTCCATGCCTAGTGTTAGTCGCTTTAGTCTCTGGTCTTCAAGATGTATATTAAGGGCAGACAGACTACTACCAACCGTTTTACAAATGAATGCCTGACAGATGGCACAGACCTTGCAATTGTGATCAGAACCCAGACAGAAAAGACACTGGTCATAGTAGTCTGTGTGGAATCTGTCTTCCACAGTGGCACTTGCCCTTCTTTTCTCTATAAAAAAAAAAAAAAAAAAAAACATGCAGTAGTAAAAGCATAATAAAGGTTTTTCCCAATGGGATCACTTATCTGAGTAGTAGAAAACTTGGTGGAAGCTATGGTTCCGACTGGCAGCAGAGAAGTTCTGAGGTTGGCATGTGTAGACACCACTTTTATGGCCGATATCGGCTGTTCTACTGCAATGTATTAAAAATACAAGAGAAGCACTCCACGGCTTGTCGGCAACTCTTTATTGTAGAACTACAGAATAACAGGATAAAACAGTAAGCACTTTCACGTTGCGGTGAACGTTTCTTCAGACTTTATACCACACATATCCTGACTGCATTTAAATACTCTTCCTTAAACTCATTAGCCAGTCTCCACAAGCGAACTATTAAGCAATCAATTAAATTAATTGTAAATTAATTGTCTAACAATTATATATGCATGTGTCTAAGGGAAACTCTTATAGCCTTATATAGCAAAAAACTTCCTTCTACGTAAACAAATATTCCAAACATCTAAGAATGTTTCCAGTGCTATATCAATATATGTTTATATATTACATTAAAAATATATATTTATGTATCGCATTAAAAATACATATATATTAATATGAAAATATGTATATCATATGAATTTTATATTTATAAACAAATAATGAAGTAATAAAATAAATGATTAATTCCATTAATATAAATAAACATAAATACATATGTGAAAAAGTACATATAAAAACTGCATGAAATGTACATTCTATGAATTCTATAAATAAACTATACTTACAAAATCCCTATCTATAAATATAATATGAAAATATACTATAAAACTACATTCCAATTACATTCCTGTTATTCTACAATAAAGAGTTGCCGACAAGCCGTGGAGTGCTTCTCTTGTATTTTTAATACATTGTGGACATTTCTCTTGAGAAGCACCTAATCCCAGGACTGGTTTGTTCTACTTGAATTTGTGTTTTTTGTTCTACTGCAATGTCACATGTACCTTGCAGTAGCTTAATTCTTTGGAATACTGGCCGGACGATCGGGTTGCCTAGGCAGGGATCCCACTCATGTTATGAATACTGTAGTATCAGAATATAAGGACATCTTACAACTCTATACTATTCTTGGAGATGTCGGAATAATGGAGTAGTTTTGGAAGTCAAAAACCCTAAATCAGCTTGATGGGCAGGTTCAGAAGGGGACAGTCAACTTGCCAGCACAAAGGTGAGATCCCAAGGAGGAGCAACTTGTTTACAAGGATGACTCAGGTCAAACTCCTTTCAGAAACTATTTAACCATAAACAGATGAGAGAGAGAAGGATCTATTGGCAAGAACTCTGAAATGGCTAAAAGATTAACAGTTACAGAGGAATATGAGAGGCAAGGGGAAAGTAGCTCACACAAACATGAGAGCCAGTGGTACAAAATCCTTGATGGGCCCCTGGTTATTGTTTAGACACCAACTAGAAAATCGCTTCCACTTACCAATACAGAATCTTCTAGTGGTACTTTGGTCTGTCTGAAAGACTTTACAGTTCTTGCACATCTAGCCTCCTGGAAACTGCTCCCCAAGCAAAATCTGACATCTGTGGAGATAAAGATTAGTTTGGGGTCTAGAAGTGCAGACACGGATTCAGTTGAATTTGTCTCCACCAATGTAGTTCCCTTTTTATAAAGTCCAAAAATGGAATTTAATACTCTAGAGAATGCTGAAGGATTTTGCAGTATTTATCTGGATCCCCAGATTGGTCAAAAGAGATGTAACCTGAGCTAATGACTCTCAATATATGGATACAAGACTCTACAAAGAGAGGCAAGTTGTCTGAATAATAAAAAATATGAATGCCATTTAGTCTGCAATAAGCTATGACTGGCGCTATGCATTTTGTGAACACCCTTGGAGCTGTAGACAAGCCAAAGGGTAATGAAAAGAACTGATCATGTGATCCAGAAAGAGAGAACCTTAGAAATTTCCTCAAGCCTGTGGATATGGGAATGTGTGAATCTAGTGTTACCAAGTAATGCAAGGGGGGAATGAAGGGCAAAACATTATGTAAGGTCAATATTTTGAATTCTGGTATTTTCACATACAAATTTAGAAAAAAAGGTCTAGTACTGGTCTTCAAGAGATGTCCTTCTTTGGTACCAGAAGCATTCTAGAATAGAAGTATGACTATGGGCAACGGTTCTAGACTTTTTGGGTATATAAAGACTGAAGAACGTGAAGAAAAAATCTGTTCGGTTCAGAGGATGGGGAGGAATTGCCATGAAAGGAGGTTTTTGTACTCTGTCATCGTTAACCCTCCTGCACCATTTTTATCATCTAAGATTCTGAAACAATCTTTTGTCAAAGGGAGGTGCTGATGACCATTTTTTGACATCTGTAGAGATAATGGCTGCAGGAGAGGTAAGTGTGTGGGGGGGGGGGGTACTGATAGAAACAGACCAACAGGATGACGATTTTGAAAAGACTCCACATACGGGGGACATCTTATCTACAGCAGAACAGAAAAGTTGTTTAAGAACCTACCACAACCTTAGATGTCCTTCTCTTCCATGTTGCAGTATTCATAACAGTAGGGAGTTGCTGCCAGCAGCACCACATTCCGGACAGTACACCAAAGTCTGCTTCTGGAGGGTATGTGTGACGTCCCTTGTCAGGGCTATAAACTGACGTAGGGTATAAGGATAACGTCTGCACGCACCTTCCTCAGAATTAACTGCTGTATACAGTAGTACTCCTATGGGTAAAAGAGTCCCAAGGGGTCCCTTGGAATTGCATGCAGGCAAGAGTCAAGTAAGTGGTTTGTGTGTAGTAGAGACATTGGGGGGGTATCAAAGTAATGCTCCCCTCCAAGTCAGAATGGTAAGGCAGTTGTTGAAGGGAGAGGGGCAGGTGGGGGGAAGACTGAATACTGCAACATGGAAGAGAAGGACATCTAAGGTTATGGTAAGTTCTTACACAACTATTCTGCCCTTCTATTCACATATTGCAGTATTAATTAACAGTAGGGAGAGTCCCAGAGCTTCAGGCATGGTTTTGGGTGGAGAATTGGATTCCCTGGTCGATGAGGCCTTGGAGGATAGACCTGGCAAACCCTGACCTAGCTTTTAGAGACTAGGTCCAGTTTGTAATGTCTGGTAAAGGTGTGGACAGAAGTCCAAGTGGCAGCTTCCAGGATGGAAGTGTAGTCAATTTCTTAGAAAAAGGCAGCTGAGGAAGCAGCTGCCCTCGTAAAGTGAGGTTTGACTTGTCTGTGTAGGGATTTTCCATGGAAGGAGTAGCATACGGCAATGGATTTGGAAATCCATGAGGAAATGGTTTGCTTGGAGACTGCCTTCCCTAGAGCTCTGGGATGGAAGGAGATGAAAAGTTGATCTGATTTTCTAATAGGTTTGGTTTTGTCCAAGTAGTACCTCAGTTGTTTGTGGACATCCAAGGAATGGAGAGTCCTTTCTGAGGAATTTTGTGGTTGAGGGTAAAAAACTGGTAGATTGATGGTCTGGTTTAGTGAAAGTTCATTAACCACCTTCGGCATGAAGGAAGGGTTGGTACTAAGGGCAACTCTATCCTTGTGGAAAATAAGGTAAGGAGAGGTAACCATGAGGGCTTGGCTCTCAGATACCCTCCTGGCAGATGTGAGGGCCACTAGTAGAACTGTTTTCAGTGTGCATAGCTTTAGGGATACTGAGTGAGCTGGTTCAAATGGTGACAATATAAGTTTTCTAGTATAAATTTCAGATCCAAAGGGGAGGGATAGGTTTCCTGGCAAGCCTGATGTAAAGCACTTCCTTGAGGAAAAGTTTGACCTGCAGTCTGGAAGCCAGAAAAGAAAGATTGGCAGAAAGGCGCAGAGAGCAGATAAATGCACTTTAACAGATGAAGATGTTGGTCCTGGGTGCAGTAGCTCACACAAATAGGAAAGGACCATTGATATAGAGGTAGTAAGAGGGTCCTGGTTTTTCCATTGACACCAGTAAGAGAATCTGTTCTATTTGGATACACAGTTTCTCCTGGTACTAGGTTTTCTGGCCTCCTGCAGAACATTGAGTACGTCCTCTGAATATAGGTGTTTGTAGGGGATCAAAACCCTATTACCCCCATAAGGTTAATTTGAGATGGTCTACCTGAGGGTGTAGTAAGGATCCCCTACCCTGTGTGTAGGTCTATTCGGTGGAGTAACCTGGGGTGATTTTCCTTGGCTAGAATATTTAAGAGGGGAAGCTAACGCTGTCTTGGCCAAAAGGGAGTCACCAGTAGGATTTTTGGGTTGTCCCTTTGTATTTTCAGAAGGACTTTCTGAATTAATGTGAATGGGGGGAAGGCATACAGGTACACCCCCCCCCACCACCCCAAGAGAAGGCGGCATCCGCTCTCCACTCTTGTGAATGTGGATTCCTTGTGCAGAATTTGGACATCTGTCTGTTCTGGGCAGAGGCAAAAAGGTCTGCTTGTGGAATACCCCACCTGTGAATTATGTCTAGAAATACTTCCCTAAGAAGCAACCATTTGTGACTTGGAGCTAAACTTCTCCTCAGGGAGTCTGCCATGACATTCTCCGTGGAAGGGATATAGATAGCAAGCAGATGTATGTGGAGAGATATTGCTAGGTTCCAGATCTGGATTGCTAGGCTGCACAGAGGATAGGACTTAGTCCCCTCACTGCTTGTTGATGTACCACAGGACCGTCATACTGTCTGTGATTACTTTCAGGGTTCCTGGGTGAAGTACTGATTTGAAGTTTGGCAGAGCCAAGTGTAAGGCCCTCATTTCTTTGATGTTGCTATGGTCCTTTAGTCTTGAGTTGGACCATGTCCCTTGCACCAAGAGTTGTTTTTGGCTTGTAAGTAGCACTGCCCCCCATCCCAAGTCAGAGGCATCTGTGGAGACCTCTTTCTAGGCGGGCTGGGATCTAAAGGTGGATCCCTTGGTTGAGTTGAAGAGCTGATATCCACCACTGGAGTTCCTTCCTTCTTCAGACACTGAAGTAAGGGAAGGGGGGGTATCCAGGGGCTGGGAGTGTTGTCTCCATAGGTTTTTCAGGACCCACTGGATTTTTCTCATATGGAGTTTTCACGGAGGCAGCATGGGTATGAGTGATGTCATGTGTCCTAGGAGTCTTAAAATCTCTCGAGCTGGCAAGGAGGTGTGGGAGAGGATTCTTTGAAAATATAGACAAAGGTCTATGATTCTTTGATCTGGAATGAAGGCTTTCATTATGTCTGTTCTGATCCTGCAACCCAGGAAAACCAGGTCTTGAGAGGGGATCAGGTGAGATTGTTTGTGGTATAAAGAGTTTTAATTTTATTTTTGTCGGAATGCTATGGAGGTGTGTACCAATGGACTAACTTGATTGGTTAACATTCGTTATCCATTGTAGGTTTCATTGGATGATACCAACTTTTAAACACTGAACCCAGTTTACCTATTTGGATCTGAAGAAGGCTTGAAAAAGCTGAAAGCACTTGTCCGTCGTTTAAATCAGAAGGGCTCTTCAATTTTATGTTCGTTTTTTCTGTTTCTATATCTACATGTGTTACAGCTATGGAATTACAACGCCACTTGACTTTCACAACAGCAAAGCTCCATTTTTCACATATTGTGGATTTAATATGTTAAAAGCTTGTTATTGAAGCTGTTGCTTTGAAGCTGACTTTACGCCATTTTGGCTGTTTAGTAAGTTTGAATACTCAGATGAAATACTAATACCTGTGGTGCTACACTCTGTTATTATTTACATTGTTTTTGTTCTGCTGAGTGTTCTTTAGCATAATTCACTTCTTTTTCTGGATTTTTTGTGGTTTATGATGAATCCTAAACAAGATAGGGTGGAGATTACCTGTTGCAGCTGTAACAGGAGGGGATTTGGCAGTCTTGATGAAGAATGAGCAGGTCGTCCAGATATGGGTATATTTGAATACCCAGAGTCCTGCAGTGGGCAATGATGGGGGCCAAGCATTTTGTGAATACTCGGGGGGGGGGGGGTGGGGGGGGGCAGTACAGACCCCAAAAGGCAAGGCTGGAAATTGCAAATGTCAGGAACCTATTGCAAATCTGCAGTATTTCCTGTAATCTGGATGTATGGGGATGTGTAGGTAGATGTCCTTTAAGTCCAGGGCTACCATGAAAAGCATGAGTTGGGATTAGTAGTAAGAAGAGGGGTAAGGTAATCATTTTGAAACTGGGAACTTTGAGGAAAAAGGTTTAGATAGGCTAAGTCTAGGATTGACCTCCAAGGGTCGTACTTTCTTGGTACCAGAAGGATTCTGGAGTAAAAACCCATTTCTTTGCTGGTGTGGTACCTATTCTACGGTACCTTCAACTAGAAGCTGCTGAATGATAGGAGGGGAAAAGGTGGGTTTGGCCTGCAGGTGGCTGAGTGATGCCACTGAAGGCTGGTATCATCCACCAAGTCATGAAGTAGCCGGACTGAATGATGTAGAGAATCCACTGTTCTGATGTAATAATCAGTCAGGACGGAAGGGAGAGGGTGAGACGGAGGGAGAGTGGGGTGTTTTGGTGCAAGGGAGGGTAGTCACAGAGGAGGTGGTCTGGACTGGTCAGACTGGCCTTGAAAGGGTGCAGTGGAAGAACTTGCAGGAAACCTAGGCGTAGAACTTTTCCTGGTTTGTCTACGTCCTTTAGACTGTGGAGCAGTGTGTGCTGACTGCATTCTAACAAAGGAAGGCATCTGTGGATAATTCCTGTGATATCTGGGTATAGGAGACACAAGAAAGTGTTTTAAGTTTTGAAGTTCCTTACCCTTTTCCTGAAGGGACTTAAGTTCAGCTGAGGCTTGGCCAACCAGGGCTTTATTATCCAGGGGTGCATCCAGCAGTTTTGTGTGCTCATCCATGGGCAGTGGTTGTAGTCTCACCCAAGAATATCGCCTAAAGACTCATCCAGATCCAACAGACTTAGATGAGGTTTCCACAGCATCATAACTGCACTTTGAGTGCCTAGTTACTTGGGATGCAGGGGAAAGAAGGGTGTTCATTTGAGTTTTAATGGGAGAGTCTGGTGCCTCAGACAGTAATGTGGAGACCTTGGAAATGGTATCCAAGACATATTTAGCCATATGCGTTTAGTAGTTGAGAGCTCTAGCAGCCAGAGTAGTGGAGGTATAGACCTTCTTCCCTAGTCTGTCCATAAATTTGCTGTCTTCGTCTGCGGGATAAAGAGAAGGCAAAGGTAATTGCCTGGATGATTTATCAGCAGAAACAGCAATAACTGCTGGGTCTGCTTGAGGGTTCCTAAAGTAGTACTGGGTATCCTGAAAGACCTCGTAAAAAGGGTCTGGACATTTAACAGCTGGTGGTTGAGAGTCAGGGGATTGTGAAGCAGCCAGGAAGGCATCCTGGAATGCAGGTAGCAAGGGAGCCACCGCTAAAGGAGAGGGTTGCTCCATTTGCAAAAGGTCAAAGATTATTTTCTTGGTATCAGAACCTTCAGAAGCTTGCCATTTGAAATGCTTCCTCATGAGGGAGATTGCATCTCTAAAGGTAATTTCTTCCCCTGGAGATTCAGGAGTAATGGAATCTTCCTCCTCTGGTGTGATTATCCTTAGGGGACTCCATTTGGGATTCATATGAGAAGGATTCCTCTGAGCAGGAGTACTCTTCCTCTAAAACCTGTAAAGTAGGATGAGGTGTGGGGGGGGTGGAAGTGCCTGCGGTGACTGTAAGGCCTGGAAAGCCTTAAAAAGGCTCTGAGAAAAAACTTCCCATCTAGAAAATGGTTGAGTCTCAGTGTGTTTAACTTTTTGTTTTTTCTTTAAAGGAGTAGTTGGTGGAGAGAGAATCGGAGCAGATGTCTGTGTGGGTGGGACAGAAGGAGCTAGGCCCTCCGAGAGACTGAGTCGAGGTTCCCCTCCACCATACGGATCTGATGGCCGAGTAGCCCCAGTGGATGTACTTAAAGGCTTCTGCCACCCCAGCTTCCATAGCGTTTCCCAGGAATGGCTTGGAAAAGATGTCTGGGAAGATGCTTTCATCAGCCTCAAGAACCTTTTCGGACACCTGAAGCGCAGCAAAGGAGTCCGGTCTAACTTTTTTGGCCTTCCTCAGCGACTCTTGGGACAGGCCTACTCCCCCTTCTATATCTAGTGAAAGACGTGCCTCAGTCTGATTTTCTAAATACAATTTTAGTACAGCAAGACAGCTGTGAAGGGTTTTCGGTATGAAAGATTTGCAAATGGGGCAAGACGTATGATTGTGGGCTTCGCCTAAGCAAAAAAAACACACTTCTCGTGTGTGTTTTTTTGAGGAATTTGTTTTCCACAAGCACACTTCCGCTTTCTAGCTGACATAACAATCAAAGGCAATGAAAAAAATCCGACAGGGCACTTATCTGTACTGGTAGGATGAAATGGTTATCCAATCTGGAAATGTTAACGGTGTGGTCTAAAACGCAATCTTTCAGAACTGGCGAACAGGAGTCTGGTGTTCACTGTGGCAGGAAAATTCTGAGGAGGGTGCTTGCAGAAGCCACCTTTATACCCTGTCAGTTTATGGCCCTGACAAGGGATGTCACAAGTATCTTCCAGAAACAAAGACTTTGGTATAACGGCCGGAAGGTGGCACTGCTGGCAGCAGCTCCCTACTGTTATGAATAGTGCAATGTGAATAGAAGGACATCAATATTTCAGGCTATACCTCATCATCAAACATTTGTTAATGTACTCAAGCATCTCAACATTGTAGCAGCACTAGACACAGTATTTGCACAATCATATAAACACACTTTAAACCGTGTGTGGTTACCTGGGATAGGATAGAAACAGGTTAAAAAACAGACCTCTTCTGTAGGAACCATGGCAACTTGTTCATATGTCAAAGCATACATTTTCATATATAGAAGCTGTATAAAATCTTACCATAACCATAGATGTCCTTCTCTTCCATGTTGCAGTATTCTACAAGTGGGTTTACCCTTCTTCCACTCCAGTTCATCAAGCCAGGTTTCCAAAGATTTTCAGTACCTCTAGGTGCATTGGAAATCTGACATGGCAGCAAGTACATGGCCATAAAAGTGACGTCTGCATGTACCAGCCCTCAGAACATAATAAAACCCCAGTCAGAGCCAGTCCTATGCGGGGATAGCCTGTCCAGTATCACCCGGGAGAGCAAGTGCAGTCTGACAAGAGGGGAAGGAATACTGCAACATGGAAGAGAAGGACATCTATGGTTATGGTAAGATTTTACACAACTTCCCTATGCCCTTCTATTGCAATGTTGAAGTATTTTACATGTGGGTAAGTGCCACAGCTCACTGGGGATTGGGAGGTGGCCTAGATGAAGTTTGCAGGAATCCGTGGAGTACAGCCCTGGCAAACCCCGCCCTGGCTCTGAAGACATGGTCCAGTTTGTAGTGTTTGGTGAAGGTATGTACTGAGGACCAAGTAGCTGCCACAAGTATGGAGTTAGTGTCTATTCCCTTAAAAAAGGCTCCAAAAGAGGCAACTGCTCTGATGGAGTGGGCTTTGACACTGCCCTGCAAGGTCCTTTCATGGGGTAGGTAGCAAAAAATAAATGGTCCTGTAGATTCAGTCTGAAATGGTCTGCTTGATCACAGCTTTCCCCAGGGCTCTGGGGTGGAAGGAGACAAACAGTTGGTCTGATTTCCTAAAAGGTTTGGTTTTACGTAGATAAAACCTAAGTCGTTTGTCGAAGTCTAGGGAATGAAATACTCTCTCACTATCCCCTGCAGGTTGGGGAAGAAGGAAGGCAAGGTGGATGGTCTGGTTCAAGGATAGGACATTCACTAATTTGGGAGTGAATAATGGGTTAGCCTGTCCAGGTGAAAGACTAAACATGGCGGTGTAGCCATAAGAGCTTGTAATTCTGAGACCCTTCTGGCAGAGGTCAGAGCTACCAGTAAAACAGCTTTCCACGTGCAAATTTTATGGGGGCTTTGACTGCTGGCTGAAAGGGGGATAGTGTGAGTTGTTCTAATACATAGTTAAGGTCCCAGGGAGGAGGAGACAGTTTCCTGGGTGGTGTCAAGTGTAGTACACCTTTGTGGAACAGTTTATAGGTGAGTATGGATGCAAGGGGTAGATGCAAAGGAGGGCAGGCAGAGACAGCAGACAAATGTGCCTTCAGAGATGAGTAAGACAGCCCTGTCTGCATTAGTTCACAGAAACGACAGGATGACAGGAATATAGCCTTCCAGTGGGTCCAACTGTCTTTTGTGACACCAAATAGAAAACCTTTACCACCTCGAGAGATAGGGTTTTCTTGTATTGGGTTTCCTGGCCTCCTGCAGGGCAGTGAGCATGTCCTCATTATACAGGTGTCTAAAAAAGATCAGAATCTTATCAGTCAAAGGTTGAGGTGCAAGGATTGCCACTGTGGGTGTACCAGAGTCCCCTTGTGCTACGTGAGCAGGTCCACTGAGGGGGGTAAACTGGGGTGATTGCCCTTGGACAAAGGAAGAAGGGGGAACCGGTGCTGTCTTGGCCAGTAGGGAGTCACCAGCAAGATTTTTGGTGAGTTCTGCTAAATTTTCAGCAAGACCTTATGAACCAAGGGGAAGGGGGAATGCATACAGTAATTTCCCCTTCCAGGACATTGAGAAGGCATCTGTCACCAGTGCCTTGGGGCCGTGTGTCCTGGTGTAGTAACCAGGAAGTTGCCTGTTTATGGAGGAGGTGAACAGGTCAATTTGTGGTATACCCCCACCTGTGGACCATATTCAGGAAAACATCTCTTTGAAGCATCCATTTCTGGTTGTCTGATATGGTTCTGCTCAGGTAATCTGCCTGGGAGTTGTGTAGGGACAGTATGCAGGCTGGCCGTATTGCGATTCCCTGTGAGGTAGCCAGTTCCAAAACCTGCAGAGCTAGTCTGCATAGAAGGTACAACTTCATCCCGCCCTGTTTGTTGAGATACCAAAGGACTGTGGTGGTGTCCGTGAATATCTTTAGAGGGCCCTGCTCTAGACAGGATTGGAAGGTCTGTATAGCAAGGAGGATCGCTCTCATTTCTCGGATGTTTATGTGGTCTAGTTTGTGTCTGTCTGCCCACAAACCTTGCACTTTTCTCTGTCCTAGAGTTGCTCCCACCCCAGATCTGAGGCATGTGTGTGCATAGTCTGGAAAGGAGTGGGTGTTTGTAGAGGGAGGCCTGGGTTCTGGGTCATCTGAGCCACCCACCATCTCAATTCCTGTTGCAAACAGGGAAGGAGGGGGACCCTGGACTCTAGAGGATGGGAGTGCAAAGTCCACACTGACCAGACACCATTGTAGTTTCCTCATGTGCATTCTTTCTAGGGGCAACATGAGTATGGTGGCGGTCATGTTTCCCCAGAAGTCCCAGAAACTGCCTTGCTGTCAGTTCTGATGATTGAAGTGCAGCAACTAGGTGGTGTCAGGGACACTGTCTTCTGGAAAAGTCTTCATAAGGGATGTCTTGATTCTGCAACCCAGGAAGACAATGTCCTGTGCAGGCTTGAGGTGGGATTTTGGGAAGTTTATTAAGAAATCCTAGAGACTGCAGGAGGAGAAGGGCCTGGGTGTAAAGTATAGTCTTCTGCTTGAATCAGGTCGTCTAGATAGGGCAATATCTGGATCCCCTTTGTCCTGCAGTAAGTCATGACTGGAGCCAGACATTTTGTAAATACACTGGGAGCAGTAGAAAGCCAAAAGGGCAAGGCACAGAACTGAAAATGGACAAGCCTGCCAGAAATCTGAGGTATTTCCTGTAAGTGGGCTTTATAGGTATGTGACTGTAGACATCCTTTATGTCCAGGGTTGCCATAAAACCCTGAGAAAAGATGAGAGGGACGAGGGTTAGCATCCTGAAGGTAGGAACTTTAGAAAGGCTTGAGGTGCAAGAGGTCTGGATAGGTCTGGGTACCAAAAAGATTCTGAAGTAGAATCCTTTTCTTTTTGATTTTGTAGGCACTGGTTCTATAGTGCCTTGTATTAGCAGGGATTGCAGAACCTGTCAAAGGAAGAGTAGTTGACTGCTGGGGGGGATGGGGTATGCCCAGCCTTGCTGGAGGGGTGAGCCAGGACATGAAGTAACCATTCTGTATGATAGGCAGAACCAACCTGTTAGAGGTAATGAGTGACGACGCAGGAAGACAGGCGCATAGCGGAAGGGATGGGGGGGGGTTGAAAGACTGGAAGGCAGTCGGACACTACCTGCCCTATCTGGAAAGGGAGGCCTTTGGCTGGAGGACAGAGACGGTCAAGCTGGAGAGGGCCGTCTTCCAAGGGTGTCTTCTAGACCTGGGGAGAGCTGTAGGCCTGGAGGATTTCCTGATGAATCGAGTCTTAGCCAGGTAGTTCCTATGGAACTTTGGGATGGGTGAGACTAGGAGGTGTTTTAGGTCCTGTAATTCTTTTTCTTTTTGTTGCAGGAACTTAAAAAGGTCAGCCACTTTTTCACCAAAAAGGGCAGAGTGATCCAAAGGTGCATCAATAAGTGTGGTCCTGAAGTCATTGAGGAGAGGCTGAAGGTGCAGCCATGAGCATCTTCTTAGTTCAGAAGCTGATGCAGCTGACCTAGGTGAAGCTTCAGCTGCATCATAACTGTATCTTAAGGAGCATCTATTTACCTGAGAGGTGAGGGCTACCAGGAAGGTCAAGGAAGCTTTGGCTGCACAATCAAGAATGTCAGCTAACTCCTTAGTGGCTTTGTCCAGCAGAGCTAAGATATATTTGGTCATGATAGTTTGGTAGTTAGTGGCTCTGAATGACAGAGTAGCAGAGGTGTAAATTTTCTTTCCCAACCTCTCCATAGTCTTGGTGTCCTTATCAGCTTGTAGAATTGTAGTGGTAGGAAGAAGCTTGGAAGCCCTATTAGTAGAGCTGGAGATAGTGGCTGGATCAGCAGAAGGGCAGTTAATCAGAAATTTTTCTGTCTCAGGGACTTTGTAGAGTCTATCTGCTTTCCGTGGGACTGGAGGTTGGGAGTCCAAGTTAATGGAAGCAGAAGCAAAAGCATCCAGGAAGGCTGGCTGAGTAGCAGGGATAGCAGGAGGATTGAGGGAGTCCATTTGCATTAGGTCGTAAAACCCTCTTCTGTACTTCAGTCATATCTGAGGATTGCCACTTAGTGGTCTTTCATCTTACTGACAGTTTCCCCAAAGGTTAAATCCTCCACAGGGGAGTCAGGTTCAACAGAGCCTTCCTCTGGAGATCATACCCTGTGGGGGGGGGGTCCGAGAGGAGTAAGAGACAGAATCCTCTGAGGAATCAGACAGTTCCTCCTCTTCTAGTTGTTCTACCCTCCTTTCAGAAATGAGAGGTCTAGGACTTAGAAGGGGAGGAGCAGTGCTAGGGGTTTCTGAGGCAAAAGGCCTAAGGGCCATAAAGGCATTAACCAAACTCTGGCTGAAGGCCTGCCAATCGAGCAGGATTTCAGTAGCAGGAGCTAGATGTTTTTTCTTTAGACAAATCGCTGGCATCCGGGCTGGAAGAAGGCCTCAGGTCAGGCAGAGGGATGGCAGTGGCGGACTCCAACGAGGACAGAGTGAACACTGGATCCCCCACTGGCATCTAAAGTAGATGCCGGTATATCCTCTATGGATGTGGCATCCACCCGAGACTGTGTGGCTTCCTCAGAGGTACCTGCTTTATCCACACCAGCGGATGCCATATCCTCAGCCAAGCTGATGTCAGCCACAGACTGAGGAACGGCTGAAAGAGGCGCAGCTGAAGTAGTAGGCCACAAGTTTTGGCCCTCTTCTTGGGCGGTTCAGACAGGGTGTTAACCAAAGCCTCCACCCCTAATGCTATTTGTTTTAAGTGTTGATTTTCCAAGTACAAATGTAATGCCTGTAAACGGCAACGTAAGGTCTTACGGACAAAAGATTGCCAAATCATGCAGTTCTCATGGTCATGTTCCTTACCTAAACAAAACAGACACTGTTCGTGGATGTCTTTGTGGAGAAATCTGCGACCACACTTACACTTGTTCTTTCCAAATTACATGAACAGACATCAAAAATTCACAGTAGGACTGAAATGATCTCCAATGGGGTACTTAACTGAATTTTTCTTGATCCGACATCCGTGAGAAGCAGGAGAACCTGGTGTACAACTGGCGGCTTAAAAGTTCTTAGGGCCGGTGTGTGCAAACATCACTTTTTGGCCCATGTACCTGCTGCCACATCACACATCCGACGCTCCTAGATGGACTGAAAATCTCTGGAAACCTGGCCGGACGAATTGGAGAGAAAGGGTAAACCCACATGTAGAATACTGCAACAATGGAACACGAGGACATACATATATGCTTGGCAATTCACAATTCTGAAGGCTAAAGTGGAAGGAAAAACTTTTTTTTAACTATGCGGTCCAATATCTTGCATTATTTATCACCAACAGAATGACATGTATTAAAGACCGATCTGTTGCCAGCATGAGACGCAGATGAAACTGCTATTAGATTAGCGAAAAGATTATTAGCCTGAGAAACCTTAAGTTTTTTTTTGTTTTTTAAGAGACAAACAGCCGGGGAATCAGGATGCTTGAACACATCCTCCAGAGCTGGCAAGTATAGGAGGGATAGGAAAGGAATGAGGTATACCATATTTGTAGCATATAACAGCATCTTCCCAGATCAGGGGGAAAAACAAGTTATTTACTCACCATAAAGATAGACCTGTGTTGTCTGGCTCTGTTCGTTCCTCAATGGATGGGACAGAGTGCCAAGTTACTTTAACTTGGGAGGCTTCAAAGGACATTCCAGAGCACAGCTGAACTAAAAGCACTGCATATCCAATCTGCAGTTTGGTGCAGTGTAAAATAACTAACTTGCGATGAACATTAAGTTAAGGCAGGGTATTACTTGCTCTTGTTGGAAAAAACTTTGGAAGAAAAAGTACAGTTTTGTACCTACCATAAATGTAGATGTTCGAAGATCCACATTGCTGCAGTCCTAACACTTGGGGTAGTCCGCTGTCCCAGTCGGCCCGAATACCAAAGTATAAGGCTGACGTCGGTCAGGGCGCATTAGTCTGACGTCAGGACGTCAGGGTACAAATGCGCATGACCGACGTCATATCCTCAGTCTTTTCTTGCCCCAGATGTCAGAAGACCCTAAAAAGATAAGGCCAAAACCAAAAAACACCAAACACTCCTGTACCAAATCTATATACAATATATACAATTTACAAAAGTACAACCCCACCCACACAACCACCCCTAAACACAGAGGGGAAGGAGGGAGGGTAAATTGGACTGCAGCAATGTGGATCTTCGAACATCTACATTTATGGTAGATACAAAACTGTACTATGTTCTTCATCCCACATTGCTGCAATCCTAACACTTGGGTAGAATCCCAAAGCAGAGGTAAGGGAGGCTGGCAAATCATAAAGAAGCTGGAGATGTCAACATGCCCTGCAAAATAGCCGTGGCAAAACCAGCCCTAGATTTAGAGTAGAGAGGAAGGTGGTAATGCTTAGAGAAAGTATGCACTGAACTCCAAGTAGCTGCCTCCAAAATATCCTTAGTTGCCACCCCCCTTAGAAATGCTGTTGAAGTGGCAGTAGCCCTAGTGGAATGAGGCCTGATCCCAGCTGGAATCTCCTTGCCATGATGGGAATAACAAAATGCAATGCAAAACCCAATCCACTTAGAAATAGTTTGTTTTGACACAGGCTTGCCCTGAGAACTCAAAGCAAAAGAAACAAACAACTGCTGAGACTGCCTAAAATCCTTAGTCCTGCTTAAATAATAACGCAACTGCCTGTGTACATCTAAAGTGTGCAAAATCTTTTCCCCTTATTTTGGGGATCTGCATAAAAAGTGGGCAAATGAATAGTTTGGTTTAAAGCCACACTAGAGACCACCTTAGGCATAAAGGAAGGATTAGTACGTAATGATACCCTATCCTTATGGAAAATCAAAAAAGGCTCAACCGCCATAAGGGCCTGCAATTCAGAAACCCTTCTTGCAGAAGTAATGGCCAACAAAACAGCAGTCTACCATGATAAGTATCTCAATTCAGCAGTAGCACTTGAGGCTCAAAAGGTTGTAGAGTAAGTTTCTCCAACACAAAATTGAGGTCCCAAGCTGGAGTAGGAGCTCTACGTGGGGGTCTTATATTCTTTGCCCCTCTAAGAAATTGCTTAAACAAAGGATGAGAAAACAATGGTGGGTCACAATCATAGTGAGCTGAAATTGCTGCAGCATGAATCTTAATGGAAGAGAAAGACAAACCTTTGTCCAATAACTCAGTAAGATATTGAAGAGCCACACTCAAATTTGGCTCAGAAACATCCAAATCCTTTGCTGCACACCAAAATAAAAATCTCTTCCATTTCCCTGCGTACACTTTCCTTGTACTAGGTCTTCTGGCTTCCATAATCACATTCAGAACTTGTTGAGGAAGCTGAGACCTGCTATGGTTCAAAACAGAATATGCCAGGCTGTTAGATGAAGAGAGTGAAGCTTGACATTGAGTAGATGCCAGTCCTTCTGAGACAATAGGTGTGGAATCAAAGGTAAGGGCCAAGGAGGCTTCCTTACCAGACTCCTCAGCAATGGGTACCAGTGCTGCCGAGGCCAATCTGGAGCTATTAAAATCATCCTTGGCTTGTCCTGTCTGACCTTTAGGAGTACCTTTGGGAGGAGAGGCAGAGGTGGAAAGGCATACACATGAAGATTTTCCCAACTGAAAGACAGAGCATCCACTTTCCAGGCTGTGTGATGAAACCTTTTCGTGCAAAACTTTGGCAGCTGATGGTTTAGTGGAGAAGCGAACAGATCTATGTCTGGAGTTCCCCAGGACACTGTCAATGTCTGAAATACATGAAGATCCAGTTTCCACTCGTGGGGATCCATGATTTGCCTGCTTAACACATCTGCTAAGGAGTTCTGTGCTCCTGGCAGAAACCTTGCTTGAAGATTCAGTTGCAAGCTTAACGCAGTCTCCCACAAAATCATTGCTTGCCTGCATAGAGGATAAGAATGTGTTCCCCCTTGTTTGTTGATGTACCACATGACAGTTGTGTTGTCTGTTAGAATCAACACCTGCCCTGGAAGAAGTAAATCCTTGAAAGCCAGTAATGCAAACTGGACTGCTAACATCTCCTTCATGTTGATATGTAGATGCTGCAGTCTGGCAGGCCACTTGTCTTGTATCCACTTTCCATTCAGATGAGCTCCCCAAGCTGTGTCTGAGGCATCTGTCGTTAGAATCTGACTCGCCTCTGGCCGGGTCACAGAGAGTCCCTTGTTTAGGTGACATTCCTGAGCCCACCACAAAAATTCCTTTTGAATGCAAGGTATTATTTGAATGACAGTGTCCAAATCCTGGCAGTGCTGTGTCCATACATTTTTGAGATACCATTGTAGCTTCCTCATATGCAGTTTGGCATTGGGAAGTACCAGAATACAAGATGCCATGAACCCTAAGGCTTGAAGGACTGTCCTTGCAGTCAGCCCGGACTGATGAGATAGTTGATGGAAGTAAAGAGAAAGATTCTTTTGTTTGTCCGGGGTTAAAAAGGCCATCTGGGATGCTGTATTCAGTCTCACGCCCAGAAAGCACATGTCTTGAGAGGGTACTAGACTGGACTTTATTTCGTTCACAGAATACCCTAGGCATCTTAGCACTGCTATCACATATTCCAAATGCTGAAGAAGCACGTCCTTTCCTTGAGCCAGAAGCAGGCAGTCGTCCAAATAAGGATAGATTTGTATTCCTTTTAGCCTGAAGAAAGCTATCACTGGAGCCAGAACCTTTGTGAATACTCTGGGCGCAGTAGATAAGCCAAAGGGCAATGCAGAGAACTGATAATGAGAATTCCCAGCTCGAAAACGCAGATACTTCCTGCAAATTAGTCTGATAGGAACATGAAGGTAACATTCCTTGAGATCCAAAGTTACCATCCAGTGATCTTTGCCCAGCATAGGTAAAAGCTGTTGTAACGTCAACATTTTGAACTTGGGAATGTCCAGATAAGTGTTGAGGATAGACAGATCCAAAATTGGTCTCCACGTGTTCCCCTTTTTTGGTACTAGGAACAGGCGAGAATAAAATCCTAGGCCCCTTTCTGGCACAGGAACCGGCTGAATGGCCCCTATTTGGAGCAACAGAGAAATTTGCCTGTGAGCCTCTTTCCTTTGTTGAGGAGGAATGTCTGGCATGCCTTTGAAAGGAGGCAAGGTATGGAAATAAAACCTGTAACCTTGGTGAATGATATTCAATACCCATCTGTCTTGGGTAATTAAACTCCAGTTTTCTTTGAAGAGTGCCAACCTTCCTCCCAAAGGTGCTGCCAGACGAGAAGATTCTGGCAGCTGAAAAGGCAGGTCATTGGGTCTGTTTACGAAAGGACTGACCCCTGCCCTCACCAGAAGACTGAGCAGGTGAACTCCCTGTTCTAGGCCTAAAAGAACCTTGAGCTCTGCCCCTACCACGTCTAGACCTACCCCTAGACTGGGAATCATAAGCAGGATATGTCCACCCCTTGGTAGGCCAATTTCTACTAAACTTCGGAGGCTGAACCTGCAAAAAAATCTTTAACAGTCTGCATAGACTTAGCCTTGTCTTCCATTTTCTTTAGAACTGCTTCCACAGGCGAACCAAACAACACATCAGATTGTAAAGGAGCATCTAAAATCCTTGTCTTCACATGCTCAGCTAAATTCTGATCCCTCAGCCAGGCGTGCCTCGAAGAACCGAACCAGTGGCAGCCACCCTCGAAGAGGCCTGCACAGCATCAAAACCACATTGCAAAGAATGCTTACCCACCTGTTCAGAAACATGAACTAAATCCTGCAACTCTTTACACTCAATACCTTCCGCCAAAGCATCTACCTTAGACTTTAATTGTGAAAGGAGATAATTTTGATATTTCAACATGTGAAACTGGCAATTCAAAGCTCTCATGGCCAAAGTGGAAGAAGTATACACTTTCTTTCCCCATCTATCCAAAGCCCTTGCCTCTTTATCCGGAGGAACAGGATTTTTAACAACAGAAGCCTTAACACCTTTAGGCCCCTGTGAAACAGTTTCTGGGTCTGCCCTAGGACTCTTAAAATGATACTTATGAGCTTCAGGCACCCTATAATATCTATCCGGTTTAACTGGAGCAGGAGGCAAAGAATCAGGGTTCAGAGAAGCCTCTGCAAAAACATCCTCCACCACATCTAGAACAGGAGGTATAGCTAAAGGCCTATGCTGGGGTAGAAACAAAAATTCCCTAAGCCTTTTCCTGGAATCAGAGAAATCCTGACCTTCCCATTTAAAATGCTCCCTCATGGAATGAAGAGTCTCTGAAAATGAAAAATCCTCAGGAGGAGAAGCAGAAGGAGTAGAATCATCCACATCAGAATCAGAGTAAGGGGAATACTCCTGCAAGTCCTCAGCCGAAGACTCAGAAGCATCCGAACACTGCTCAAAACTCCCAAGCTCAGGTTCCACCCTAGGCCTCTTATCAGGAGGGGCATAGAACCTCTAATCATTGTAATCAAATCTTCTGCCATCTTAAGCATATGCTTCTTAGGTACAGACCCTGAAGAACTAGGGGTAACACCTGAAACCAAACCTGGCCTGCCCCTGGGAGAAGCCTTGGAAACAGCAGGGTGGGCCTAACCACCTTAGGAAGGGAGGGAAGAACAGCTACCTGAGAAGCCCTTCCGCCTGGCCTACCTCCTGAGAGGTCACATCTTGTAGTAATAAAGTCTCTCCCTGGGATTCCAAAGAAATTTCTGGCTGAACCTCTGGCTCCACCGAGCCCTCTAAAGAACCGACGTCCGCTACGGACACTTCTTCCAACCTAGGCTTTGCTGTTTTGTCCTTACGCTTTTTGATGAAGCGGCGCCGGAGCATCCGGCGGCATTTTATAATTACACCGCTTCCCAAAACTAACCTGGCACAATCTAATCTTCTCTTTATCGTGCGTTTGTTAAATCTAGCACAAGAGCGACAGCCAACAACGCCGTGCTCAAGCCCTAAGCAAGGTATACACAAGGTATGGTAATCCCTATGAGGTATCTGTTTCCCACAAGAAATACAGTTATTCACTTTTTCTGACATCCGGTAAAATACTGAGGCAAGAAAAACAAAATATTCCCAACGGGTACTTAGCCAACTTGGATTCGGTCTGAAACTCCGACTTCGGAAAATCTCAGAACGCCAACCTGCACTTGCAAAACTGCTTCTGCATCGGACCATGCGGCAAAAAAGACTGAGGATATGACGTCGGTCATGCGCATTTGTACCCTGACGTCCTGACGTCAGACTAATGCGCCCTGACCGACGTCAGCCTTATACTTTGGTATTCGGGCCGACTGGGACAGCGGACTACCCCAAGTGTTAGGACTGCAGCAATGTGGGATGAAGAACATCTGGAAGATTTATGGACTAATTAATGGAGGATTCTGAAGCCACCTTGGGGAGGAGAGGGTTTAGTTCTCAGTTATACTATATCTTTACGAAAAATTAAGCACTGATGATTAGAGTATAATGCATGCAGCTCAAAAATTCTCTCCAAAGAACTGATAGGGCCAGGAATAAGGTTTTCTAAGATAAAAACTTGAACAGGATAAAGATCCACTTTTGTAGCAGGTTCAAAGGGAGGAGTCATCGGGGCCTGCAAAAGTTTGGTAACATCCCAACATCCCACGGAGGGACTGGATCTTCACTTAACAACTGGAGTAAGAAAGTACCATGAAGAAAGGCCTTGAACAGTCAAAAGGAAGCTACGGACACGTGATATTCTTATACATGAAAAGAGGAAGTTGCAGCTAACTGAACTTTAATTGTGGTATAACAAACTGCTTTGCAAAAGGTGCGACAGGAAGTCCAAAACAGATGGAACGAAAGAAGAGAAAGGATTTATATTTTTCTTTACAAGCCAGACAGAAAACCCTTTCCATTTACTTCTATAAATCTTCCTAGTGGAAAGTTTTTGAGAGAAGATAAAATGTATTCACAACTGGGATGAAGACTTGGACTGTCAAATCATCAAGGAAATTGGAGAAACCATGCAGTTACCTTGAAGGATTGAATGCTCAGCATCTCTAACTCCAATGGTTGAGAAAGTACATCTGGGTCTGGGCAAAGAACCAAAGATGAGTGAATTAGAGTACAGAGAAGGGAAACCACATCTGTTGAGATGAATAAGGGGTTAGTAAAACTACCTTGACCTTCACTGCAGATGCTTTATGTAAGAACTTTGGAATCAAATGTGTCGGGGAGAAGCGGAAAGGAGCCGCAAGTAAGTTAGCCCCAATAGCTAAATATCTGCTCAGATACAGATGAGGTGAGGAATCACTCTTGAGAGAGCAGAATGGATGTGCTCAACTTGGCTGCTAGTATTTTGCATTTCCCAGGGATATCTGTTGTAATTTGAAACATGCAAGGAAGATATCGCTCCACTCTGCACAGAGGATAAGATCAGTCCCTTCCTGGCTTGTCAATGTACCGGATGACTTCCATGTTGTGTGTCTATCCATCTAGAAGTCACACGTAAGGGAAGAGTCCTAAAAAGCCTGCACCGTTGGGGAACTGTTCTCAGCTCCAAAATATTAATATGGAGACTGGCTTCTGAGTCCATATGTTTTAGGCAGTCTTTCCTAGATAATGCCCCACCTCCCATTCCAGCTGGGAAGTGTCAGTGGTCACTGTGGCTTGGGGAAAGGGCAGAATGAATGGACTCACTGTTTAATAAATGGAGATTCTAGCCACCACTGGATGCGTGTCTTGCAGATGTTTGTTACACTTCCTGGAATGAACAAAGGCAGTTTTCTGACTGCCCACTGAAATGCCAGGGGTCACCGAAGAACAAGTACATAAAATCAGGCCAGATGAACTAACGTGACTGGAACATGAAAGACAAAGGACTAATCCTGCAGGTGGCTTTCAGTAGACTAGAAATTTTAGAGCTTGAAGAGATGAAATTCTTGAGGGGGGAACATTTACTATTGGAGGTCTTGTGTGCTGAAAGTCTCTCTGATAAATTCCGGAGACTACACCAGTTGTAATCTGGACTTTAAGTTCACAGTGATTCTCAACTCCATACAGAGTTGGAGCAAAAAGTCCCTGGCTTGAATGAGTGGATTCCTGGTTGGGGCAATGACAAGCCAGTCATTCAGGTATGGGAATTCTCAGAAATACTGCAGTTGTAGATGAGTTGCTACCACTGCCAGAAACATGGTCAACACCCGGGGAGCTCTGATGAGTCCAAAAGGCAGTGCTCTGAATTGGAATTGACTGGCTCTCAGTCAAAAGCACAGATACTTTTTTGGAGTGCTTGTCCATCTTTATATAGTGGTATGATTCCTGAAGAGCTATCAAGTACATCCAATCCCTCCTTCCTCAGTAACTGAAGAATGGACTAAACTGTGACCATTTAGAATTTTGTTTTACAAATTTAGTCAACATAGGTCTAAATTTGGCCTCTGGTCCCAGTTTTTCTTTGCCATTAAAAAGAACCTTGAGTAAAATCCAGATCCTTTCAGATCTGGTGGAACCTCTTGGATCACTCAATTTCTTATTAGCTTCTCTATTTCTGGAGTGGCTACCTCCATTTGTGAGGGTGGAACACTGGAAATTCTTCTCTGAAGTTATGGGGGAGAATGGAAAGGTATGCTATAGCCTCTGGTTACTATCCTCTGCACCCGTTGTCTTAGGCATAAGCATCCAAGTTGGTGGGTACCGAGATAAGCGCCCACTGACTGCCTCCAGAGTACGGCAGCCCGGTAAACATGCAGAAGTGTTGGAAAGGCTTCTCTAAGGAAGGATTCCTGAAGCTTTGGTTTTGCAGACAGCCCCTGCCTCTTGGTAGATGTCCATTATAAGAGTTTCCACCACTGTCTTGAGGAGCTCTTTCTCCAGAAGTGTCGGACATAAACCCCTGGGAATTAGGAAACTACATCCTCCTACTTCCCTTCTGATTTCTGTAGAAGGTCTACTGAGGTGATGAGAATTTCATCTCTATAGCAGAAATGGATTTACTATCCTTCTCACTTCTGGAAATAGCGTCTTTCACTTTAGGACCAAAGTCAATCATAAGGGGCAATAATGAAGGGCATCCTGAAGTGCTACAAAATCGCCTGCCTCCTGACGGAAATGCCTGTACCAGCTGTCTAGATGCAGCCTCTGCAGCACTAGATATAAGGCATATGGAGGCAGTGGAAAGGGATTGGAGAATAGCCAAATGTGACTCAACAGCCTTACTTTGACTGCAGACAGGGTCCTTGGAAGAGATTTGGAGATCTTTATTAAATCTAAGTGGATGATATGTGCCAGGCAATTTCATGCGCTCATGGAAAAAGTAGAAGAGGCACATATATATGCTTCCCAAATTTATCCACAAATGATTGCCTGTTAAGTGGATGGACACAAGCTATCTTCCACCAGCTTCTTCTTGGTGGCTGCTGCCATTACCATGGACTCTACAGCAGTATCCTTGCTCCAATGGAGACCATCTCTTAAGGACCTACTGAAACTTTCTCAGGCTTCTTCAGGATAGGTTCAGCTGTGTCTGGTTCCTTCTATGCCAATGATGAGATAAGGTCAATCATCTCATCAGCAGGGGCAAGCCATCCAATAAGCAGATGGGTCAGAACCTAAAGTTGAGGAGTACTGACTCCTCTGTGCAAGGGTTTAAGGAGGATCAACCGTCTCTCGGCACAAGAAGTTCCAGAATCCCCCCGAAAGAGATGGGCTTCAAGGGAGCTCTAAGGGAATCTTCTTCATCAAAATAATTGTAAGTGATAGGAGATTCCTCAGAAGAATCTACATGACTCCTCTTGTACTTATGTTTCCTGTGGACATCTGCTATGGGAGGTCGAGGAGAGGATTCTGAAACAGATGTATTCTCTTTTGAAACATGTCCAAAGCTTTCCAAAACTGGCTGCCCCAAAAGGAGAGACTCAGCAGGCTTCGGAACCTGGGAGATGCTATAGAGGTGGATCAGATCCAGTTCAGAAAGGACAGATCTCTCTCTGAGCTGGAAAAGGACCCTCTTGAAAGCCTCTGTCACTGAACTCTAAATGGATCTTGGGAGCCTAGTCTCCAAAGCCGAAATTCCTGAAGGTGGCTCAAACCAGGAAGTCATCTGACTCTGGTCCAAGGCCAAGACCACAGCCTATGCTCCTAAGGGGAGAAAGGAATCTGAAGACTTTGAGACTGATCTCAACCTATCACAATTTGCACCTAAAGTCCAGCTCCAAAACTCCAAATGTGCACAGCCAATTTTGTAATTCATAGAAAAACGTAACCTCACTTCTGATGCAGACCTACCTTGGGTTAAAGATGAATAGAGGGGCTCTAATCCTAGAGGATGGATTGTAGAAGAAGCTACCAATGACACAAAGGGAGAAACATGTCTCCTGGATCAGACACTGGTAGGTGCTGGGAGCACCCCCAAATGGATCTGGGTCCGAAAGAAACACTTCATCCTGCCCAGGTCCTCTTCCATGAAACACCTACTAGACCTAAATGTAAGTAATATAGAGGAAAGATGCATGGATGGATATCTTGGTCTATCCTGCAGTATCAGAGACAGGAGTCTAGGAGTCACAGGTTCTGGTGAAAAACTGCGTGGCATAGTAGATCTGATGATTATCAGAAAAGGAAACCACTCTGGTGCCAATTGTTTAGGTACCGCTGCTGGTAGGGCTGGAGCTGATGAAGTTGTCAGGTCAGGACACCTCTTTCTGGAGGACTCTGACTTGCCCTTTTCTGTCGTATGACTTTTTATAATAAGCCTTCTTAGAACAGGTAGAAGAGGAAGTAGTAGCAGCCTCTAACTTCACTAGAAATGAAGGTTCTTCTCCTGCGGCTGGCTGTAAAAGAACCTTCAAATTAAGCTTATTTCTTTCAGTGAAGGCCCTCCGCCCAAAGGCTTTACAAATGAAGCAAGCTACCTCTAGGTGAGAAGGCCACGGACAGTATACATTTCTTGTGTACGCTGGAATTAGAAGGTAGTAAGAAAGTACAGTTGTGTACACTTACCATAAATGTAGATGTTAGAGTGTATTCATTGTTGCAGTGTTTACATTTGGGTAATCTGCTGGCAGGTTGCCCTCAGTCGGCCTGAATTCCAAAATCTTGGGTCTTGTCGGTTGCCGTCTTCTCTTCCATGACGTCAGGTCATCAGGGGTATAAAACATGCAGCAGACACCATTTTCTTTAGTTTTTCTTGCCCCTGATGTCAGGTGTCCCCAAAAAGGTAGCAACATTACATATATATATATAAATATATACGTGCATCAATATAAACTTTACCTTCATCTACAAGCAAATACACCACATAGGTTGTAGAATTCAGGGAAGGAAAGATAAACTCCAGAATGACAGGGGGATGGTGGGAGGGTAACCTGGACTGCAACAGTGAATACACTCGAACATCTACATTTATGTTAAGTGTAAACAACTGTACTATGTTCGTCTTTCACTGTTGCAGTCATTACATTTGGGTAGAATCCCAAAGCTATGGTTGGGAGGCTGGAGCTAAACAGCATTAGGAGCAGCTATAAGGCCCTGCAGCACTGCAGTGGCAAAGCCTGCCCTGGACTTGGGAGTAGAGAGGCAAATGATAATGCTTTGTAAAGGTGTGAACAGAACTCCAAGTAGCAACCTCTAGAATGTCTTTGGTTGGTACTCCTCTGAGAAAGGCTGCTAAAGTAGCTGCAGCTCTGGTGGAATGAGACCAAATGCCCTTGGGCATTGGTTTACCATGGTGTAAGTAGCAGAAACGGATGCAGTGGCTTATCCACTTTGAAACTGTCTGCTTTGAAACCGCCTTTCCTTCTGAACCTGCAGCATATGACACTAGTAACTGCTCAATTTTTCTTAGAGCTTTTGTCCTACTCAAGTAGTATCTTAGCTGTCTGTGTATGTCAAAAGAATGCAGCATTTTCTCCCCCTTGTTCTGCGGATTTGGATAAAAGGTTGGCAGATGAATTGTTTGGTTAAGAGCCACACTGGAAACCACCTTAGGCATAAAAGTAGGATTTGTCCTCAGAGACACCCTTGTCTGGGTAAAATATGATAAAAGGTTCTACAGCCATGAGGGCCTGTAGCTCTGAAACTCTTCTTGCTGAAGTAATTGCTAGTAGCAGAGCTGTTTTCCATGATAAGAACTTTAGATCAGCGGTAGCAGCTGGTTCAAATGGAGGCAGTGTGAGCTCTTCCAACACATATATGAGGTCCCATGCAGGGAATGGTGATCTTCTAGGAGGCCTTAAATTTTTGGCTCCTCTAAGATACTGCTTTAGTAAAGGATGAGAAAAGATTGGTGGCTCTGTATTGTAATGAGCTGAAAAGGCAGAGGCATGGATTTTGATTGATGAGAAAGATAGGCCTTTGTCAAGCATCTCAGTTATGTATTATAATATCTGAGGAATATTTGGTTTTGCTGTATCAGTTCCTTGTGCTTGATTCCAAGCACAGAATATCTTCCATTTGTCAGCATAAGATTTTCTAGTACTAGGCCTTCTGGCTTCCAAAATGACATCCATCACAGCTTTACTGAGAGGTGTTGTTTGTATGACTACATGATTAGCCATGCTGCCAGGTTCAGAGTCTGCAGTTGATTGTGCAGGATCTGATTGTTTTGCTGGGACAGTAAGTTGTGGTCTTTGAGGCAAGGGCCAAGCTGGGTATCGAGTCAAGTTCCTTAGGATTGTGTATCAGTATTGGCGGGGCCAGTCCGGGGCAATTAATATCATCTTTGTCTTCTCTTGTCTGACTTTTAAGAGGACCTTGGGTGGAAGAGGCAGAGGAGGAAAGGCGTAAACTGATAGGTTTTTCCAACTGAATGATAGGGCGTCCACTTTCCATGCTTGCCTGTGGTAAGTCCTTGTGCAGAATCTTTTTAATTGATAATTTTGAGGAGAGGCAAATAGATCTATGTCTGGGCTCCCCCATTTCTCTGTTATCATGCTGAAGACTTGAGGATTTAGTTTCCACTCGTGAGGATCCATAAGGTTTCTGCTTAAATAGTCTGCCAGAGTGTTTTGTTTTCCTGGCAGGAATGGAGCTTGAAGATGTGTTTGGTAGGTCAAAGCTGTGTCCCATAGTGCCATGGCTAATCTATAAAGGGGGTACGAGTGTGTGCCCCCTTGCTGGTTTACATACCACATGACTGTGGTGGTGTCCATCTATCAGTAGTTGTCCTGGATGAAGTAAGTCCTTGAAGGCTGTTAGGGCATTTTGAACAGCTAACATCTCTTTCTGGTTGATATACAGATGCATTTGTTTTGGTGCCCATAAGCCCTGAATGCATCTTCCTGCCATGTGGGCCCCCCAGGAATAATCTGATGAGTCTGTTAAGGTTTGGCTGGCAGGGAGTGGAGAGAAGGGCAGTCCCATGTTTTGGTGACGTGCCTTTGCCCACCACAGAAACTCCTGTTGCAGGCAGGGAATGAGAGAATCATTGTTTCCAGACTGTGTGAATGTGGACTCCATAAACATTTTAGGTACCATTGAAGTTTCCTCATATGCAGTCTTGCATATGGAATTAGTAGGATGCAGGATGCCATGAAGCCCAGAGCCTGCAGAATTTGCCTCGCAGAAGACTGGGTTTTTGTTGCCATCAGTTTGAAATAAGCAGTCAGTTGCCTTTGCTTGTCTGGCATGAGGTAAGCTATCTGGGCAGTTGTATCCAAGCTTGCACCCAGGAATGTTATCTTTTGAGAAGGTACCAGTTGTGATTTCTTTTCGTTTGTGTACCCTAGGCACGTTAGAAGCCTTTTCACAAACGCCAGGTGTCGAAGAAGAGTGTCCTTGTTCTCTGCTTGAATGAGGCAGTCATCCAAATAAGGGTAAATTTGTATACTTGTCTGCAAAATGCAATTACTGGTGCCAGGCACTTTGTAAAGACCCTGGGCGCAGTAGATAAGCCAAAGGGCAGTGCAGAGTATTGGTAATGCATTAAGCCAGCCTTGAATCTGAGGCATCTTCTGCACAATTGTCTTACTGGGACATGCAGGTATGCCTCTTTTAGGTCTAGAGTCACCAGCCAAGCGTTCTTGCCCAGCATGGGCAGAAGCTGCTGCAAAGTCAGCATTTTGAATTTTGGAATGTCCAGGTGTGTGTTCAGAATCAATAAATCAAATATTGGCCGCCAGGCCTTGTCCTTTCTGGGTACCAAGAACAGTTGAGTAAAAACCTTGTCCTTTTTCCTGTTCTGGTACTGTCTGAATGGCCCCCATATCCATGAGGGACGTAACCTGTTTCTGTGCCTCTGTCCATTGATTTTTTTGGCAGATCTGGCCAACCACTTCCCATTGGCAGGGTGTGGAAATGGAATCTGTATCCCTGTGATACGATATTTAACTTGTCCTGGGTTATTAACTGCCAATTTTGAGCAAAAAGTGCTAATTTTCCCCCTATGGGTGCTGCCAAAAGATAAGTGTTTGGTGTAGGCAGAGGGGAGTCATTGGGATTGCTTTCTGTAGGTTTGCGCTTTATCTCCTCCAGATTTGGAGATGGAAGCACCCCATTGCTTTGACCTGTATGAATCTTGTGCCTGGTATCTGGAACCCTTAGGGTGTCTGGATTTGCCTCTGAGCTTTGTCTGACACAGGAAAGGACCGATTTTTTTGTAGGCCAGTGTCTGCTGAATCTTGGTGGCTGCACTTGTAAGAAGTCTTTTGACAGTTTGCATAGACTTAGCTTTATCTTCCATTTTCTTTAAAACCTCTTCTGCCTTAATACCAAACAGTGAATCGTGCTGTAAAGATGGAACTAGCAGTTTAGCTTTAACATGATCAGGCAAATTTTGTTCCTTTAACCAGGCATGCCTCCTAATCACAGATCCAGTAACTGCGGCCCTGCAGGAGGCCTCTAAGGAATCAAAACCACATTGCAAAGTATGCTTTCCAAATTGTTCAGCTGCATGCAATAATTCCTGCAATTCCTTATTTTCTGCACATTCTGAAATCATCATTTTCTGTTTCAGCAATCCCATAACATGTTGTTGGTACTTAAGCATATGAAATTGGCAGTTTAAGGCCCTGACTGCCAAGGTTGCAGATGTATAAACCTTTTTTCCCCATCTGTCTACTGCCCTCGAATCTCTGCCAGAGGGGGTAGGATTTTTTGCTGTTGAGGCCTCAACTCCCTTTGGACCCTGTGAAATAGTTTCAGGATCAGCAGCAGGGTTTCTAAATAAAACTTTATGTGAGTCAGGGACCCTGTAATATCAGTCAGGCTTACTGGGAGCCAGAGGTAAGGACTCAGGGGTTAAGCTCGAGTCAGAAAAAGTACAGTTTTGTACCTACCATAAATGTAGATGTCCGATAGGTATGCATCTGCAGTCATAACATATGGGTTGTCCTGCCTCAGGCAGCCCTTCGGTCGGCCAGATTCCAAAGTCTGGGTCTGGCCTCGGCTGATGTCGCACTTTCCCCGATGTCAGAGCGTCTGGGGTATAAAAGCATCAGCCGACGCCATTTTCCTCAGTTTTTCTTGCCCCAGATGCCAGGTGCCCTCTAGGAAGGCTAAATTTGGATAAATGCAGAAAAAATTCCAAACATTTGCAAATTTATATACATGTATAAACAAACAAATACACCATAATAGATTCCCCCAGCTAGCTAAAAGAGGGGTAAGTACCCTAGGAATACCACAGAGGGGCGGAGGGAGGGTAAACCTGACTGCAGATGCATACCTATCGGACATCTACATTTATGGTAGGTACAAAACTGTACTATGTCCTTCAAGGATGCATCTGCAGTCATAACATATGGGTAGAATACCATAGCCAATCTGGGGGAGGAGGTACTAAAAAAAGGATGGTGTAGTTAAGATCCCCTGCAGGACTGCAGTAGCAAAACCTGCTCTGGATCTGGAGTATAAAGGTAGATTGTAATGCTTGGCAAATGTATGCACGGAGCTCCAAGTAGCAGCTTCTAAAATGTCCTTGGTAGCCACCCCTCGTAGGAAGGCTGTAGTGGTGGCCGTGGCCCTTGTGGAATGAGGGCTGATGTTTTCAGGAACTGTCTTCCCATGAAAGTAGTAGCAAAATCGAATGCAATTTCCTATCCATTTTGAAATGGTCTGTTTGGAAATTGCTTTTCCTTGCACCCCAGTAGCATATGCTACAAATAGTTGGTCAGTTTTTCTGCTAGTTTTTGTTCTGTCCAAGTAGTAGCGTAGTTGTCTGTGTATATCCAGGGTGTGCAAAAGTTTTTCCCCTCTATTCTGTGGATTTGGGAAGAATGTAGGCAAGTGAATAGCTTGGGTCAAGGATACCCTAGATACCACCTTTGGCATAAAAGTAGGATTGGTTCTTAGGGAAACTCTGTCCTGATGGAAAATAAGAAATGGCTGCACTGCCATTAATGCTTGTAACTCAGATACTCTTCTTGCTGAAGTTATTGCCAGAAGGAATGCAGTTTTCCAAGACAGAAACTGTAGATCCGCTGATGCTGCTGGTTCAAAAGGAGGAAGTGTCAGTTTCTCCAGCACAAAGTTGAGATCCCAAGCAGGTAGAGGGGGTCTTCTTGGAGGTTTAATATGTTTGATCCCTCTCAGAAATTGTCTGAGGAGAGGGTGTGAGAAGATAGGTGGATCCACATTGTATTCTGCTGAAATTGCTGAGGCATGAATCTTAATGGAAGAATAGGACAGGCCATTGTGGAACAATTCTGCTAAGTATTCCAGGATATGTGTCATGCTTGCCACCGTGACATCTGAGCCTTTTGATGCGCTCCAAATGAGAAATCTCTTCCATTTAGCTGAGTATGTCTTCCTTGTGGAAGGCCTGCGAGCCTCCAAGATAATGTCCTTCACCCTCTGTGATAAAACAGTTTGATTGGGATTTAAGGAATTTTCCAGGCAGTTAGTTGCAATGTTTTCAAGTAGGGATGCATGGTCTTGAAATTGTTCTGCGTCAGAAGAGGAGGCCATAGGGGGAGAGGCCATGGTTTTGCCTGAGACATGCTTCTCAATAATGGATACCAGTGTTGCCTTGGCCAGTCTGGAGCTATCAGTATAACTCTTGGCTGTTCCTCCCTGATCTTCAGTAGAACCTTGCACATCAATGGGAGAGGTGGGAAGGCATATACATTTAGGGCTTTCCAGCTGAAAGAGAGAGAGTCCACCCTCCAAGCTTGTGGGTGGTATGTCCTTGAGCAGAATGTCTTCAGTTGATGGTTGAGTGGGGAGGCGAACAGATCTATCTCCGGCTTTCCCCATGTCTTTGCTATGAGTTGGAAGATGTCTGGGTGCAGCATCCATTCGTGTGCATCCATGATCGTTCTGCTTAAGCTGTCTGCCAGTGTATTCTCTTTCCCCGGTACGAATTGGGACTGTAGCTGGATTTTGAGTTTCAGGCATAGTTCCCATAGATTCATAGCCAGCCGGCATAGAGGGTAAGAGTGTGTGCCTCCCTGCTTGTTTATGTACCACATGACTGTGGTGTTGTCTGTCCTTATTAACAGGTGGCCTTGTTGGAGGAAAGGTTTGAAAGCCTTGATTGCATGCATCACTGCCAGCATTTCCTTTTGATTTATGTGCATGCTTAGCTGTCCTTGAGGCCATAGGCCTTGGATGCATTTGTCCTCCACGTGAGCTCCCCATCCTCGGTCTGAAGCGTCCGTGGTGATGGTCTGCCTTGTTTTTGGTTTGTTGAAAGGCAACCCTCTGTTGGACTGGCATGCCTGAGCCCACCACAGAAATTCCTTTTGAAGGCATGGAATGATTGGTATCAAGGTTTCTAAACTGTGACTGTGTTGAGACCATACACTCCTTAGGTACCACTGTAATTTCCTCATATGCAGCCTGGCGTGTGGTATCAGAATTATGCAGGATGCCATGTAACCCAGGGCCTGCAGGATTTTCCTTGCAGTAAGCTGAGTTTGTCTTGTCAGAATCATGAAGTAATCTGGAAGTTGTTTTTGTTTTTCTTCTGTGAGAAAGGCCATTTGGGTGGTTGTGTCCAGATCTGCACCCAAAAAGGTTATCCTTTGGGATGGCACTAGTCTTGACTTTTGGATGTTGACTGTGTATCCCAAGGCCTGCAGCAGGTGGATGGCATAGGCCAAGTCCTTTATCAAATTTCCCTTGTTGTCCGCTTGTATTAGGCAGTCGTCCAGGTATGGACAGATTTGAATTCCCTGTAGTCTGCAATGTGCAATTACTGATGCCAGGCATTTCGTGAATACTCTGGGCACAGCAGATAAGCCAAAGGGCAATGCTGAGAATTGATAATGCTCTGATCCTGCAAGAAATCTGAGGTGTCTTCTGCAACTTGGTCGAATAGGGACGTGCAGGTATGCCTCCTTGAGATCTAGAGTCACCAGCCAAGACTCCTTGCCCAACATGGGAAGAAGTTGCTGTAGTGTCAGCATCTTGAATTTTGGCACAATGAGATAAGTATTCAGTGCGGACAGGTCGAGAATAGGCCTCCACTGATTTTCTTTTCTTGGTACAAGGAACAGTCTGGAGTAAAATCCTTGTCCTTGTTCTGAACATGGTACCTTTTCTATAGCTTTCATCTGAAGCAAATTGTTGATCTGTCTTAAAGCCTCTGCCCTCTGATTTGGTGGAAGGTTTGGCATTCCGTTTCTTTTTGGCAAAGTGTGGAAGTGGAACCTGTATTCTTTGTCTATTATTTGCAGTGTCCATGTGTCCCTTGTAATATAATGCCAGTTTTTTGAGAATAAAGCCAGTTTTCCGCCCAAGGATGCTTCCAGTTGATCCCTGGTAGGCGGAATCAGAGTTAAGTCATTGAGCCTGTCCTGGGTGTAGTAGTTGTTGCTGTTGCACTACTCCTCTGGTTGGCAGGCTGCCACTGACGGCCTCTGTAAGAGCCCTTCGATTGACCTCTGCCTCTAGGGCGCCTGTTCCTGCCCCTCTGGGCTCTGTCCGAGTCTGGAAAGGACCAATTCTTAGTAGGCCAGTTTCTGTTGAATCTCGGTGGTTGTACTTGCAGGAAATCTTTAACTGTTTGCACAGATTTTGCCTTTTCTTCAACCTTTTTTAAGATCTCCTGAGCAGAGGAGCCAAATAAATTTTGTTTCTCCATTGGAGCATCCAGGAGTTTAGCTTTAACATGGTCTGGCAAAGATTGTTCCTTCAGCCAGGCATGCCTACGAATAACTGCCCCATTCATAGCTGATCTAAATGAAGCCTCCAGTGCATCATAGCCACATTTTAAGAAATGATTACTAACCTGTTGTGAATTGTGTACCAAATCCTGAAGGGGTTTACGGTCAAGGGGTTCAGGAGAAGAAAGTTTCTTATTCAGTTCATCTAACAAATACTCTTGGTACTGTATCATATGAAATTGACAATTTAATGCCCTGACAGAAAGAGTTGCAGAAGTATATACCTTCTTTCCCCATCTCTCTAAAGCTCTAGACTCTCTTTCAGAGGGTAGAGGATTTTTGGCAGTGGTGGCCGCAACCCCTTTAGGGCCCTGAGAAATAGTTTCTGGGTCTGCAGAATGGGCTTTATACAGATGGAAATGAGAATCCAGGACCCTGTAGTATCTGTCAGGTTTGGCAGGGGCCGCAGCAAGAGTATCAGGGGCTGTACTGACATCATTGTACACATCAATTACATTCAGAACAGGAGGGATTGCTAAGGGCCTATGTTGAGGCAAATGCAAAAAGGTCCTTAATCTTTTTCTAGAATCAGAGAAATCCTGACCTTGCCATTGAAAATGCTCTCTCATGGAGTGTAGAGTCTCACCAAAGGAAAACTCTTCAGGGGGGAGGCCGAAGGGATAGATTTCTCAGCATCTGAATCCTCATAAGGCAAATAAGCCTCCTCCCTGGTGGTCTGACAACTCAGATCCATCCGTGGAATCATCTGAAGAGTGTGGGTCAGAGGGGTCAGTCCTGGGCCTTTTGTCCGGAGGAGGGTGAGAGGCCCTGTCTGGGTGAGGTTGTGAACCTCTAATCAAAGAAATAAGGTCCTCTGCAAGGCTGAGGATCTGAGAACTAGAGGAAGGCCTCTGGGAGGTAGTTTTGGTAGGCAAAGCTTTAGATAGTTTGGCAGCTTTAGCCCTAGAAAAGGCCTTAATGGACATGGAAGCAGGGGGCCTAGCTGCCCCACGTGAATGAGTAGAAATGTCCAAAGGTATGGTGTCGGACATTTCCTGAACACTGGTTTCGGTAGGAAGTTCGGTAGCCGACTCAGCCGGGGCCTCCCGGGCCTTGGTGGTCGGTTGAATGGGTTCGGAAGTAGGAAACAATGAGGACTCGGTTTCGGCCAAAACACTGACACTCGCGGTAGGCCTTGCCATGGTTTCAGACGAAACCGCGGGCCGCGAGTGTCAGTCCTTTTCCTTCCGTTTTTCACTAGATGCGAAGTCGGAGTCTCCGACAGCATTTTATAAGCAAAACTGGCCCCAAAAAATTCCTCTGCAAACTCCGACCGACGTCTAAGGGTTCGTCGGTTGAAGGAAGCACAGGCTGAACAGGCCGATATGTCGTGGTCTGGGCCTAAGCAAGGAAGGCAGTAGGAATGGAAATCCTTATGAGGTATTTGTTTCCCACAAGTTAAACAATTATTTACTTTGTCTGACATCGGCTGAGGCAAGAAAGAGTCCCCAACGGGGTACTTAGCTTTTTTCGAAGTCTTCGGTAGCTGAATTCACTGGATCTGACCGACCGGCACTTGCGAACAGCTTCTACTTCGGGCACCGCGCGGCAAGAAAGACTGAGGAAAATGGCGTCAGCTGATGCTTTTATACCCCAGACGCTCTGACGTCGGGGAAAGTACGACATCAGCCGAGGCCAGACCCAGACTTTGGAATCTGGCCAACCGAAGGGCTGCCTGAGGCAGGACAACCCATGTGTTATGACTGCAGATGCATCCTTGAAGGACATCACACATCGGTCATCCACAATGTCTAAAACAGGTGAAATGGCTAAAGGCTTGTGCTGAAGGAGAAGGAAATCCCGGAGCCTCTTTTTTGATTCTGAAAAGTCCTGACTCTCCCAGTGAAAATGCTCCCTCAAAGTATGCAAGGTTTCTCCAAATGAATAATCCTCAGGAGGAGATGCGGATGGAATAGACTCCTCAGCATCAGAATCCTCATAGGGAGGTACAGATAAATTCCTGATCAGAAGAGGAATCAGAAATAGAAACCTGATCTGAAGATTCATAATCACTGTTTTGCCTAGGCCTCTTATCTGGAGGGGGATGGGTACCCTGATCAAGGTAATAAGGTTTTCATCTATTTTGATCATCTGTTTTTTTAGGCATAGAGGCCTGTGCACGTGGCTCATGTGTCATTTTTTTAGGTTTAGAAGTTGCTTTTGTCTTTCGTTTTGTAGCTGTTGTCGGTTTGATATACAAATGTTGAGGTCTGAATACACCCTCAGAAGCCAGTGCCTGCTCAGCGGCTCCGGACCCATCCGAGGGAGATACGTCCGTTGGTCCAATACCTTGAGTATCTTGCGGCATGACGGACTCCACATGGGAGTCGGTAGAGGCCTGCGACTCGAAGGTAGTGGGTATCAGAGGCTGCGAAAGCACCTCACTGAGTACCGGCGGACCGGCGACTGGCTTAGAAGCTTCATAGTCAGTTCTGGATCTCAACTGCCTTTCTCTGCCCTTTTCTTTGCGTTATTTATGTACTCCGATAGTCGGATTTCTATCAGACATTTCTGGGTAGTTAAATCTGTTTCAAAATACTTTGATGCAAAAATAGACTGACACTTAATAGTGCGTTGGTTAAATCTAGCACAAAACCGACAGCCAGGCACGTTGTGATCAGGGCCTAAGCAAGGAATACAGTATAAATGGAAATCCTTATGAGGTATTTGCTTCCCGCAATTAATACGATTATTAACTTTTTCTGACATCAGTAAAAAGCAAGAAAAAAAGTTTCCCCAATGGGGTACTTAGCTTTAGTGAAGACTTTGGTTCTCAAAGTCAAACTTGAATATTTCAGTAGTCGGCTGAACGGCACTTGCGAAATGCTTCGGTTTCGGGCACCGCGCAGCAAGAAAGACTGAAGAAAATGGCGTCGGCTACATGTTTTATACCCCTGACGACCTGACGTCATGGAAGAGAAGACAGCAACTGACGCAGGACCCAAGATTTTGGAATTCTGGTCGACTGGGGGCAACCTGCCAGCAGTTTACCCAAATGTAATGACTGCAACAGTGAAACATGAAGAACATCAAGCAATACACTTTTTAAAACCAGAGTGCCTGTCTGAGATTTTTGTATAAAAAATGCTGAAAAGAAAGGGAAATTAAAGTACCTGGAAAAAAGCTTTAAAAATCTATAAATATACATATATAGACATACATTTATACACACACAAATATATATATATATATATATATATATATATATATGCGCACACACACACATACGTGCGCGCACACACTTATTTTTTTTTTTATTTTATCCCTAGAAAGAAAATATGCCACTACAAAGTAGAACTATAAGGGGAAAAAATTAAAAGAATGTAACTACTAATCTAAAGATAAATTTGAAATATTTTCCCGACTCTCCTGACCACAAAGATGCACTGCAGCTCTTCAAGCAGCAAACGAAATCTGTGGTACCTCATTCTATTCTCAGGGATTAAAGGTAGGAAAAGAGCCTGAACACTGGTTCCAAAGATTGGAAGTGGCGCTGGCCAAATCCGAGGTTGGGTCCGAGACCCATCTGCTGAGAAATGGATAGAAAAAACAATATCAACTCATCTATTTGCCACCATAAAAACTACCTCATTCATCCTGGCTACAGTATGAATAAATAAAAATACCACCAAATGAGGACAAGTATTAAAATTTTCCTTACAATTGGACAGCTGGGCTTGGGAATCTGTAGGAGAAGATGCCTTACATTTGTCAAAGTTGGAATTATCAGACCCTTTTCCTCAGGAATTACTTTACAGGGGATGCCCATCTGTAGTGGCTTCTGTGTATATGAATATATTGCCTGCAATGCCTACCTGGCCAATGAAAAAAAAATTGTCTCTCTCAACTGTAATTACTTCCTCATATGAAAAATGCCTAAGCGCCCCTCCCCCCTTAAAAGGGGTTCCACTGGAAGAAAACAAACTTGAAAGAAGGCTGTCTGCCAGATCTTAGTCTCTTGCACCAGTTTACCCAGAGAAGGATCTCCTGGAGTGTCTCACAGACCTAGAATAAATGGTTTTCTCATGCCCACATCGGCTACTGGAAGAGCTGAAGAGGACAAGGCTGACCCGCAAAGTTCTGCTGGCAGGTTGCCCTCTGTCAGCCTGAATAACAAAGTCTTGGGTCCTGCATCGGTTGCTGTCTTCTTCCATGACATCAGGTAGTCAGGGGTATAAAACATGCAGCAGATGCCATTTTAATCAGTTTTTCTTGCCCCAGATGTCAGGTGCCCCCCAAACGAGGAGCAAATATATATATATAAAACTGAAAATATATAAATGCACTTTAGAAACATAAAATTTACCTTCAACTTAAAGCAAATACACCACAAAAGCTTCTGAGTAAAGTGAAGGAAAGAGAAGGTATAGAAAGGGGGTTGGTGGGTGGGTAACCCGGACTGCAACAGTGAATACACTCGAACATCTACATTTATGTTAAGTGTACACAACTGTACTATGTTCTTCATGTTTCACTGTTGCAGTCCTTACATTTGGGTAGAATCCCAAAGCTGAGGATGGAACTAAACAGTATTAGGAGCAGCTAGAAGGCCCTGCAGGACTGCAGTGCAAATCCTGCCCTGGATTTAGAAGAGAGAGGTAAATGATAATGCTTTGTGAATGTATGAACTGAGCTCCAAGTAGCAGCTTCTAGAATGTCTCTGGTAGGGACCCCTCTGAGAAAAGCTGCTGAAGTAGAGGCAGCCCTGGTGGAATGGGATCTGATCCCCTTGGGCACAGGTTTACCATGGTGCAAGTAAAAGAAACAAATGCAATGGCTTATCCATTTAGAAATAGTTTGCATTTGCATTGATATATCCTTCCCCTCTGATCCTGCAGCAAATGCCACCAGTAGTTGCTCAGATTTTCTTAGAGATTTTGTCCTTTTTAAGTAGAATCTTAGTTGTCTGTGTACATCCAATGAATGCAGAATCTGCTTCCCCTTGTTCTGCGGATTTGGGAAGAAAGTTGGCAGGTGAATGGTCTGGTTAAGAGCCACACTGGATACCACCTTAGGAATAAAAGGAGGATTGGTCCTGAGGGCCACCCTGTCCGGGTAAAAAATAATGAAAGGCACTTCTGCCATGAGAGCCTGTAGTTCTGAAACCCTTCTAGCTGAAGTGACTGCCAAAAGAAAGGCTGTCTTCCAAGAAAGAAAATTTATATCCGAAGTAGCTGCTGGTTCAAAAGGAGGTAGGGTGAGTTTTTCCAGCACAAAATTGAGGTCCCATGTGGGAGTTGGCGCTCTCCTCTGAGGTACTGTTTTAGCAGGGGATGAGAAAAGAGGGGAGGCTCTGTGTTGTAGTGAGCCGAGATGGCAGAGGCATGGATTTTTATTGAAGAAAGAGATAGGCCCTTGTCAAGCATCTCAGTTAAGTTTTGTAAAATCTGAGGAATATTGGGTTTTGCTGTGTCTATTCCTTGTGCTTGGTTCCAAGCACAGAATCTCTTCCATTTATCAGCATAAGATTTTCTAGTACTACGCCTTCTGGCTTCCAAAATGACATCAATCTCAGGTTTACTGAGAGATGTGGTTGGTAAAATTAGTTGATTAGCCATGCTGCAAGATTCAGAGTTTGGAGCGGAGTGTGCAGAATTTGATAGTTCTGCTGAGACAATAGGCGAGGTGTTTGAGGCAAGTATCACGGAGGAAGGTGTGACATATTCCTTAGAAGCGGGTGGCAGTGTTGACGATGCCAGCCCGGAGCAATTAGAATCATTTTTGTTTTTTCCTGTCTGACTTAGTAAGACCTTGGAGAACAGAGGCAGAGGGGGAAAGGCATAGACTGATCAGTTTTTCCAGCTGAAGGATAGAGCATCCACTTTCCATGCTTTTTTGTGACGAGTTCTTGTGCAGAATTTGTCCAACTGATAGATCTATTTGCCTCTCCCCAAAACTATGTCCAGGCTTCCCCATTTTTGTGTTAACATGTTAATGATTTGTGGATCCAGTTTCCATTCATGCGGGTCCATAAGATTCCTGCTTAGATAGTCTGCCAGAGTATTTTGCTTTCCTGGCAGGCATCGAGCTTGAAGATGTATTTGGTAAGTCAAGGCTGTGTTCCATAAGGCCATGGCTAGTATGCAAAGGGGGAAGGAGTGGGTACCCCCCCCCCGGCTTGTTTATGTACCACATAACTGTGGTGTTGTCTGTCTTTATCAGTAGTTGTCCTGGAAGAAATAAGTCCTTGAAGGCTGTCAGAGCATTCGGAACAGCTAGCATTTCTTTCTGGTTGATATGAAGATGCATTTGGTTTGGGCTCCATTTGCCCTGAATGCATCTCCCTGCCAAGTGGGCCCCCCCAAGCATAGTCTGATGAGTCTGTAGTTAGGGTTTGGGTGGCAGGGGGTAGAATAAATGACAGTCCCTTGTTTTGGTGACATGTCTCTGCCCACCAAAGAAACTCCTGTTGCAGGCAGGGAATGAGAGGAATAATTGTTTCCAGGCTGCGACAATGTTGACTCCATAAGCTTTTTAGGTACCACTGAAGTTTCCTCATATGCAGTCTCGCATACAGAATTAGTAGAATGCAGGATGCCATGAACCCCAAAGCCTGAAAAATTTGTCTTGCAGATAGCTGGGTTTTTGTTGCCATTTGTTGCCATTTGTTTGAAGTATGTTGTCAATTGAATTTGTCTGGTGTGAGGTAAGCCATCTGGGCAGTTGTATTGAAGTTTGCACCCAGGAATGTAATTATTTGAGAGAGTACCAGTTGTGATTTCTTTTTGTTTATGGTGTACCCTAGGCATGCTAGAAGCCTTTTTACAAACGCCAGATGTTGGAGTGTCCTTGTCCTCTGCCTGAATGAGACAATCGTCCAGATAAGGATACATTTGAATGTTTCTTTATCTGCAAAATGCAATTACTGGTGCCAGGCACTTTGTAAAGACCCTGGGCGCAGTAGATAAGCCAAAGGGCAGTGCAGAGAAAAACCTGCTTTGAAGTGGAGTTATCTTCTGCAAGATTCCCTTATTGGGATATGCAGGTATGCCTCAAGTCTAGAGTTACCGACCAGGCATTCTTGCCTAGCATAGGCAGTAGCTGTTGTAAAGTCAGCATTTTGAATTTTGGAATGTCTAGGAACGTGTTCAGTATAGTTTAGTCCAGAATTGAACGCCATGATTTGGCTTTTCTGGGTACCAAGAAAAGTCTTGAATAAAATCCTTGTCCTTTGGTACTGATTGAATAGCCCCCATATCCATGAGAGACATGACTTGTTTCTGAGCCTCTTCCCACTGGTTTGGTGGCAGATCTGGCAATCCGTTTGGAATTGGCAACATGTGGAAATGAAATCTGTACCCCTGGGATACTATGTTTGTACTGTTAATTACCCACTTCTCCTGGGTAATTAAATGCCAATTTTGAGCATGAAGTGCTAGTTTTCCCCCCAAGGGAGCTGCCAAAAGATAAGTGCTTGGAGATGACAGAGGAAAGTCATTGAAACTGCTTACTGTAGGATTGTGCATTGTTACCTCCAGATTTGGAGGTGCAGGCACCCAATTGCCTTGACCTGTAAGATCCCTGTGATTGGTATCTGGAGCCTTTGGAGCACCTGGGTTTGCCCTGAGAGGCTCTGTTGGACACAGGAAAGGACCAATTCTTAGTAAGCCAGTGCCTACTGAAGGCTGCACTTGCAAGAAATCTTTTACAGTTTGCATAGATTTAGCTTTGTCTTCCATTTTCTTTAAAACCTCTTCTGCCTTATTATCAGACAGACTGTCATGCTGTACAGGGGCATCCAACAATTTAGCTTTAACATGATCAGGCAGATTTTCCTCCTCAAGCCAGGTATGCCTTCTTATCACAGATCCAGTTACGGCGGCCCGGCAAAAGGCCTCCAAGGAATCAAAACCACATTGCAAAGTATGCTTTCTAACCTGTTCTGCTGAATGCAATAAGTCCTGTAACTCTATTTTCCACACAATCAGAAACCAACATCATTTTCTGTTTCAGTAAGTCCATAACATGCTGTTGATATTTAAGGATATGAAACTGGCAGTTTAAAGCACTGACTGCCAAGGTTGCAGACGTATAAACCTTCTTACCCCATCTAGCCAGCGCCCTGGAATCTCTATAAGAAGGGGTAAGATTTTTGGCTGTAGAAGCCTTAACATCCTTGGGACCCTGAGAAATAGTCTCAGAATCAGCAGCAGGATTTTTGAAAAGAAATTTGTGGGAGTCAGGAACCCTGTAATATCTGTCTGGTTTATAAGGAGCTGGAGGCAGGGAATCAGGAGTCATGCTTGATTCCAAGAACACATCAACAATGTCTAGTACAGGAGGTATTGCCAAAGGCCTATGCTGAGGAAGAAGAAGAAAATCCCTAAGCCTCTTTTTTGATTCTGAGAAGTCCTGACTCTCCCAGTGAAAATATTCCCTTAAAGCATGCAAAGTCTCTCCAAAAGAGTAATCCTCAGGAGGAGAAGCGGATGGGATGGATTCCTCTGCAGAGTCCTCATAAGGAGGAATAGACAATTCCTGATCAGAAGAGGAATCAGAAGAAATGGAAACCTGATCTGAAGATTCATAAATCAGTGCCTTAGCTAGGTCTCTTAGCAGGGGGGTTGGGAACCCCTGATCAAGGTAATTAAATCCTCAGCCATTTTGATAATTTGTTTTTTAGGCATAGGGGCCTGAGCACGTGGCTCATGCGTCATTTTTTTAGACATAGAAGTTGGTTTTGACCTTGTTTTTGTTGATGGCGTGGGTTTAATATAAAAATGTTGAGGACTGAAAACACCCTCAGAAGCTGCGGCTCCAAACCCATCCGAGAGAGAGACATCCGCGGGTTCAACACTTGCAGAATCTCGCGGCATACTGGACTCCGAATGGGTCTTGGTAGAGGCCTGTGACTCAAAAGTAGCGGGTATCAGGGGCTGCGAAAGCACCTGAGTACCAGCGACTGGCTTAGGAAAAGTTTCGTCGGTTTTGGACCTCGACGGTCTGTCTTTTTCCTTGCATTTTTTGTGAACTCCCATTGTCAGATTGCTAACAGATGACATTTCAGGGTAGTTAAATCTTGAACCAAAATATTTAGAAGCAAAAATATTCCGATGCTTAATAGTGCGTTGATTAAATTTAGCACAAAACCGACAGCAAGGCACATTGTGATCAGGGCCTAGGCAAGGAATACAGTACAAATGAAAATTCTTATGAGGTATTTGCTTCCTACAAGTAATGCAATTATTAACTTTTACTGACATCGGTAAGGAGCAAGAAAAAGTTTCCCCAACAGGGTACTTGGCTTTAGTTTGAAGACTTTGGTTCTGAAACTCGAAAACGAAAATTTCAGGAGTGGGCCGACTGACACTTGCAAACTGCTTGTGCTTCGGGCACCACACGGCAAGAAAGACTGATTAAAATGGCGTCGGCTGCATGTTTTAAACCCATGATGACCTGACAGCATGGAGGAAGAGACAGCAACCAACACAGGACCAAAGACTTTGCTATTCAGGCTGATTGAGGGCAACCTGCCAGCAGATTACCCAAATTTAATGACTGCAACAGTGAAACACGAAGAACATCACCCCCAGCAAAAAGCAAATACGCATAGAATAACATATGCCAAACCACAAAGTATAGGTGAAACAAAGACAATTAGGGGGCTGGAGGGAGAGTAACCAGGAATGTAACATGAATACACTCGAGCATCTACATTTATAGTAAATGTACAAAACTGTACTATGTTCGTGTTTCACTGTTGCAGTCATCACATTTGGGTAGATTTCCAAAGCTAAGGAAGGGTGGTGGTAGATTAAGAAGCATTAAGGCTGGCAATCAGGCCCTGTAAGACTGATGTGGCAAATCCAGCTCTTGGTTTAGAAGAGACAGGCAAGTGGTAATGCTTGGTGAAAGTATGCACAGAGCTCCAGGTTGCAGCTTCCAGGATATCTCTGGTAGGGACTGCTCTGAGAAATGCAGTAGAGGTAAGATGCAGCCCTCGTGGAATGTGTTCTTATCCCCTGTGGGGTAGGTTTGCCATAGTGCTTGTAGCAGAAATGGATGCAGTGTGCTATCCATTTGGAAATGGTTTGCTTTGAAATGGCCTTCCCCTCTGCCCCTGCAGCAAAGCCAACTAGCAGCTGGTCAGACTTTGAGAGGCTTAGTCCTGTCCAAATAGAATCTAACCTGTCTGTGCACGTCCAGAGACTGCATAATTCCTTTCCCCTTTATTCTGAGGATTAGGGAAAAAAGTAGGCAAATGAATGGACTGGTTTAAAGTCACACTAGACACCACCTAGGGCATAAAATATGGGTTTAGTCCTGAGGGAAATCCTGTCCAGATGGAAGATAATGAAGGGTTCCACTACCATAAGGGCCTGCAGTTCAAATACTCTTCTTGCTCAAGTGATGGCTAGAAGTAAAGCTGTTTTCCAAGAGAGGAATTTCAACTTTGCTGTAGCAGCCGGTTCAAAGGGGGGAAGAGTAAGTTTTACCAATACAAAGTTAAGGTCCAAGGCTGGAGTGAGCTCTCCTAGGGGTGGGTCTTAAATTTTTGACCCCTCTAAGGAACTGTTTTACCAGAGGATGGCAGAAGACTGGTGAACCAGTATTATAATGAGCTGAGATGGCTGTGGCATGAATCTTAAGAGAAGGATAGGCCCTTGTGAAGCATTTCTGTTAAGTAATCTAGTATACGAGGTAAGATGGTAAGTTGTGCCCATCTCCCCTGAGACTGGCTCCAGGAACAGTATATTTTCCATTTTTCTTAATAGGATTTTCTAGTACTAGGCCTCCTTGCCTCAAGAATGACATCCAGCACATGCTTACAGAGAGCTGCTAAAGGTGAGCTCTAGGGATTAGCCAGGCTGCAAGGTTCAGAGTTTAAAGCAGAGGGTGGAGAATCTGACCCGCCTGCTGGGATGTAGGGAAGGGGTCTGAGGCAGGTGCCATGGTTGTAGCACTGAGACTGCACAAAAGGGGGTACACCAGTGCTGGCATGGCCAGTCTGGTGCAATCAGGATTGTCCTTGGCTTGTCCTGTTTGAGTTTTAGTAGAACCTTCGAGAGGAGAGGCATACACTAAGAGGCTTTCCCAGGTAAAGGACAGGGCATCTACTTTCCAAGCTTGACTGTGGGAAGTTCTGGAGCAGTATTTGTTCAATTGATAGTTCTGAGGGGAGACAAGCAGGTCCACCTCTGGAGTCCCCCATCTGTTCCTCAAAACCTTGAATATTCTGGGTTCCAGTTTCCATTCGTGTGGGTCTATGAGATTTCTGCTTAAGTCATCTGCCAGTGAATTTAGTTTGCCTGGCAGGAATTGAGCTTGTAGATGCACTTGGTTGCTTAAGGCTGCTTTCCACAGAGCCATGGCTAGTCTGCAGAGTGGGTAGGAATGGGTTCCCCCCTGCTTGTTTATGTACCACATATGTGTTGTCTGTCTTTACCAATAGCTGTTCTGGAAGAATGAGTTCTTTGAAGGCTGTCACAGTATTCTGTACAGCTAACATTTCTTTTTGATTGATATGCAGGTGCATCTGCTTTGGGTTCCATTTGCCCTGAATCCACTGTCCTGCCATGTGAGCCCCCCATGCAAAGTCTGACGTGTCTGTTAGTGGTCGGGCGACAGGGGGAAGAGTGAAAGGGAGTCCCTTGTGGTGGTTGCAGGCCTCTGCCCACCAAAGGAACTCTGCCCTTAGACAAGGAATGATAGGAATTATTGTTTCCAGGTCCTGAGAATGTTGACACCATAGACGTTTTAGATACCACTGAAGTTTCCTCTTGTGCAGTCTTGCATATGGAATTAACAGAATTGCAAGAGGCCATGAACCCCAGAGCTTGCAGTATTTTCCTTGCAGATAGTTGGGTTTTTGTTGTCAGTAGGTTGAAGTAGGTTGTCAAATAAATTTGTTTCTCTGGAGTGCCATCTGGGAAGTTGTGTTCAAGCTTGTTCCCAGGAATACAATCTGTTGGCAGGGTACTAGGTGTGATTTCTTTTTGTTGACGGTGTACCCCAGTGAGGTTAGAAGTCTCTCTACAAATGCCAGATGCTGTAATAGCAAGTCCCCGACCTTCCGCCTGAATCAGGCAATCGTCCAAGTATGGGTAAATCTGAATACTTTTCTGCCTGCAAAATGCAATGGTTGGAGCTAGGCACTTTGTGAACACCCTGGGCACAGTAGATAAGCTAAAGGGAAGTGCAGAGAACTGATGGCGCATAGAGCCTGCCCTGAAGCGTATTTCCTGCAAGATTCCCTTATGGGGATGTGCAGTTAAGCAGGGGCGGCCCGTGCTATTGGACTGCCGGACTGCAGTCCCCTCAACTTCAAACTAACAAAATAAAACAAATAAAAAGAAAAAAAATAAGAAAAAAAATATTTAAAAATTTAGCGGACATGCACTAGTCCAGACTGCTGCTGAGACAGTCTGGAGCATGCGCAGATTGTCTCAGCAGCAGTCCTGATTGAGACACGTGAACAGGAGTGCTCCCACAAGTCTATGCAGTTTTAAACTGCATAGACTGCCTGGGAACTCGCTGGGGAAACGCGTCGGGGTTGGAGTGCAAGGTCGGCAGTCAGGAGAAGGATCTCAGGTCTGGATTGGAGCTTGCTGCAGGGGAAGATCTCGTGACGGGCAAGGTCAGGATTTGCGCGGGTTTTTCAGCTGCACTTGTCGGGAGTTTTGTGACCTGGATCTAATGGTGGTTTTGCGGACAGGGATTTACTACAGGGACTGTGTGTGTGGATCTAATGGTGGTTTTGCGGACAGGGATTTACTACAGGACCAGGTAAGTGGGATTTACTACAGGCCCAGGTAGGTGTGTGTGTGTGTGTGTGTGTGAGAAAATGCCCCTGGTGCAATATACTGGTGGTTAGGCTCATGGTGGTGTGGTAGGGAATACCTCAGGCTTGAACCCTGTACCTTGTATGCAGGTGTTAAAGACCTGAATTCCCTACCCACCACCATTTGTAAAAAAATTGCAGATTTTTGCCTCGTAATTGATCTGATCTGATCCTCATAATATCTGTGGTTTATAAATGTTGGAATGCTTGATATTTGATGGTGCAGTGGTAGCATTGTTGCCTCACAGCTGCAGGTTCTCAGGTTTGCTTCTTGGCTGGGGTGCCTTCTTTGTGGGGGGGGGTCTGTATCTTCTCCCTGTGTTTGTGTGGGTTTGCTTTTGTGTCCTCCCATGTTACAAAGACATGTCTGCATTATGTCTTCCTGGGCCTCTGCTGAGAATTTTTTTTTTGTTCCAAGTCAGACTGTCCTGATTAACAAATGTTAAATAAAATTGACAGGCATCTGAATTTCAGACTTCAGGTTTCTGAATGTTTAGTTCCTTACATATTTGATGGTGCAGTGGCAGTATTGTTGCCTCACAGCTATAGGTTTCCTGGTTTGATTCTTGGCTGGGGTGCCTTCTGTGTGGAGTCTGCATCTTATCCCTGTATTTGTGTGGATTTGCTCTGGTGTCCTGCCATTTTACAAAGACATGTGTCTACAGTATTTCTCCCTGGGCCTCTGCTGAAAATTATTTTTGTTCCGTCAGAAGTAAAATTGACAGGCATTTGAATTTCAGACTTCATATTCTTCAGAAAATACATAGTAAAACAACGTTTTATTCTAGCAATAAATATATAGTAACACAACCTTTTATTATAGCAATTTTTTAAGTTTATAAGATGGCTATTTGAAATTTGTCCATATTTTTGGGATTGTAATACCCTGTTAGTGGCTTTGTCCAGGTTTTTTGTGCTAAGGTTGACAGCTATGGCAAGAACTGAATTCACTGAATATGTTTGAGGGCTGTATTCCCTCATTACTGGGTTTGTCCAGGTGTTTTGTACTAAGGGGTTGACAGCTATGGTGAGAACTGAATTCATTAAATGATAGCCATTTAAGTTTCAGTCTTCCTCTCTTTCACAAAGCAGCTGGTTTGGCGTAGTGGTATGTTGCTCTTAACTGTTTTGCACAGGGACCTTGGCAGTAAAATGTACGGTGGTAACACAGCATTTTTCTTTCACAAAGCAGGTGATTTGGCATAGTGGTATGTTGTTCTGACTCTCTTGCACAGGGACCTTGGCAGTAAAATGTATGGTGGTAACAGCATTTTATTCTAGCAGCTTTCCAAGATTATACAAGCAATGTTTAATGTGTCCCTGTTTTTTGTCCTTTTGACCCACCCCAATAAATTTGGCTTTTTCCAGACTTTTTGTGCTGCGAAGTTGAGATGCAGTTGAGTACTGAGTAGATTTTACCAGGAGCTGAGAGCTGCAGGGGAAGAGAAGTTTAGTGCGGATTATGCTAAGTCAGCTCACATTGCTAATAGCACAAAAGGTTGTGTACTTGCTTTTGATGCAGAAGGTTGTTGGTTCTACTCCCATAAGGGGTGAATGCTGCCGTACTGAAAATTAAGATACTAACTATGAGCCTGTTATCAGTTTGCCATCCATTTCCTATTGCAATATTACTAGCTTATTTTTAATGTAATTTAGGCAATTTATTCCTCAGGGGCATCAGACACTATTTTTCGATGAAACCATGAAATATAAAGGTGATTGCTAGCACCAACCTCTTCATTACAGATTTATTTAACGAGGAATTACTTAGATGACTTTTTTACTACTTCAGAGATTGTGCATATTTACTGATAATGGTGGACTGTAGAATTGTGCATATTTACTGATAATAGTGGACTGTAGAAGTTTGAGTAGACTTTTATGATGGAAATGTTCTGAATTGGACAGTTTTGTTTCATTGTTTACTGGAAAAATGTTCAAAGCAATAGGAAGGTGTATCAAAGAGCACACGTATGTTTCATATGTAAGGGGCCTATGATTTGAAAACAGCCCAGAATTAATTTTTACCTGCCACGGGTAAAATGTATTTTCTTTGAATGTGGGTTTTAATGTAGTTTCAATGAATGTGAGTTTCAAGGGTAGAGGAGGTGTAATGCCAAGTTTGTTTAGCAGATGTCTTGGTGTTTGTGCTGTAAAATGCAAAATAAAACTTTCAAATGAAGTTCAAATCATCATAGAAGTAAATCAATATGCACATTAGTGTTGATGGTAAATGGAGTGAAATAGCAAAGTAATGGATCATTGGAATGGCTGCAGGGAGGCTCCATTTGACCATGGTTTTGTGAGGGGGAAGGGCGACAAACTTAGACAGCCCCAGCTGAACTATACCTCCCAACTGTCCAGATTTTCAAAGAATGAATAGATTTTTTGCTTCTTATTTTTGGTTTGTTCCTCATAAGATTTGTGGTTTTCTGGCAAATCATTTAGGAATTAAGTCACTAAATAATGACACACTAGTTTCAGACTTCATAACCTTCAGAAAAATGCATGCTAAAGTAAGACTTGTTCTATCAACTGTCCCAGTTTATAGAAGAGCAATTTTTAGTACTGTTTATATGTTCCCCCAATATATTTGGACTTGTCCAGATTTATTGCATTAACAGGTTGAGAGGTACATGCAAATAAATTGCTTTATAGAATTAGGCATAGCCAAACCTCTGAAATGTCCCTGATTTTGACTCAAAATATTGCTCTTCCCCTAATGATCCCTCCGCAAAATAGCAATTTTGGAAGAAAACATGGAGGGTTTATAATTAAGAAATGACTGTAATAATCAGATTACTTTTATTTCAGAAATGCATGTAGATTATTTTATTTTGTCAGCTGCTCAAGTTAGCAGTACTAATATTAAAGTGTCCCTTCTTTGACAGGTTCCCAGCTGTATTGTGTTCCTATTTTATATTTTTACATCACATTTTTGGTCCATTTTTCATAAAATTGTGTTTTTTGGCAAATTAGTGACAAATAAAGACTGAAGTTAGAAAATAATGACAGACATTTGAGTTTCAGATTTCATACCATTCAGAAAATTCATACAAATGCAAGACCTCTATTAGCTTTCTAAGTTTATAAGAGCAATATTTTAAAAATTGTCCTTATTTTTGGGCCTTTGTCCCATTTCTTTGTAGGGCTTTGTCCAGATTTCTTGCTCTGAGGTTGAGAGATATGACAAATGTGTCAGGGCCATCACAAGTCAGCCAGAGACATTTCAAACTGTGACATACTTGTTACACCCCACTCCCCCATGTAGTGACTCTGGATGTGTCGAAGCAAGGCAAGGAGTAGTTATGCAGTGTAAATGTACAGAGAATCCCACCCATCCAAGGTAGACACAAGTACTAGAGTGGCTTTTCATCTGTCCTTGATTTTTACAGAATGGTCTGGTTTCTGTCATATTTTTTGTACTGTTGATTTATGCTTATTACTCAAAGTGCCTGTTGCTCTGTGTTTAAGTAGCAATACTTTAATGACCATCAGGGTAAGCTTGCCTGAGATTGCAAGATGCAAGTAAGCTTTAATAAACATACTGTTAAAGAATTGCCAACATTGAAAGCCTTTCTGTTGCCATGTAGAGAATACTTAACTAGATAATGTATAAGCCTTGGGTATTGAAATGCATATGCCAGTATTTGTAATAAAGGACAGAATTACATTATTTTAAGAGTCTCATCACACTTGGAGACTTCCAGTCATCTCTGCAGGCTTTACCCGTAAACTGAATGCCAATCGTGTGGTCCATAACCTGTACAGTAATCCTTTTAAGCAATGTATCTTGAGCTTCTTTCTTGTTTGCTTTTCATTTTTTACTTTGATCATGTTTTCCCCATGAAACAAGATGTCAGGCAGCAGGTCTTTTTTTGGATAAGGAACATTTTTACAAGTGGGAGCATCAGAGATTTCTACTTTCAGCATGTTACTTGTTACTTGAATAAAGCTGAATATAAATTATAATTAGAACTGCAATGCAAGAAGTGGTTTGAGTTGAGTGCTGCTTGTTTTTCTTGTACTTGATTTTGACTGGCGTTCCATTAATGTATTTAAAAAAAAAGTAATTTATTTTTTCATGCCTCACAACCTTTTTTGTTTCCATCTAGATATTAAGCTGTCATGCAGCCAATGCATTGAAATATTTTTATTCTTCTACACTTCATTTTGTCTTGATTGGACTCTCATGACGACTGTTTGGCACCCAGTGCAGTATATTTAGTTTTTGTGGTTTGCTACTACAGGTGTGTGTGTGTGTGTGTGTGTGTGTGTGTGTGTGTGTGTGTGTGGTAGGGAATACCTCAGGCTTGAACCCTGTACCTTGTATGCAGGTGTTAAAGACCTGAATTCCACCCCCACCCACCATTTGTAAAAAAAAAAAAACTGCAGATTTTTGCCTCATATTTGATCTGATCTGTTGCCTCATAATATCTGTGGTTTGTAAATGTTGCAATGCTTGATATTTGATGGTGCAGTGGTAGCATTGTTGCCTCACAGCTGCAGGTTCTCAGGTTTGCTTCTTGGCTGGGGTGCCTTCTTTGTGGGGTCTTTATCTTCTCCCTGTGTTTGTGTGGGTTTGCTTTTGTGTCCTCCCATGTTACAAAGACATGTCTGCATTATTTCTTCCTGGGCCTCTGTTGAATTTTTTTTTTGTTCCAAGTCAGACTGTCCTGATTAACAAATGTTAAATAAAATTGACAGGCATTTGAATTTCAGACTTCAGGTTTCTGAATGTTTAAGTCCTTGCATATTTGATGGTGCAGTGGTAGTATTGTTGCCTCACAGCTACAGGTTTTCTGGTTTGATTCTTGACTGGGGTGCCTTCTGTGTGGAGTCTGCATCTCCTCCCTGTGTTTGTGTGGATTTGCTCTGGTGCCCTGTCATTTTACAAAGATGTGTCAGCAGTATTTCTCCCTGGGTCTCTGCTGAAAATTGTTTTTATTCTGTCAGCAGTAAAATTGACAGGCATTTGAATTTCAGACTTCATGATCTTCAGAAAATACATAGTAACACAACCGTAACACAACCTTTTATTCTAGTAATTTTCTAAGTTTATAAGATGAATATTTGAATTTTGTTCCTATTTTTGGGACTGTATTCCCCCATTATTGGCTTCGTCCAGGTTTTTTGTGTTAAGGTTGACAGCTATGGCAAGAACTGAATTCACAATGTTTGAGGGCTGTATTCCCTCATTACTGGGTTTGTCCAGGTGTTTTGTACTAAGGGGTTGACAGCTATGGTGAGAACGGAATTCACTAAATGACAGCCATTTAAGTTTCAGTCTTCCTCTTTTACAAAGCAGATGATTTGGCGTAGTGGTATGTTGCTTTGACTGTTTTGCACAGGGAGCTTGGCAGTAAAATGTATGGTTCTAGCAACTTTCCAAGATTATACAAGCAATGTTTGTGTCCCTGGTTTTTGGGCTTTTGACCCCCCCCCCCCCAATACATTTTGGCTCTCTCCAGTTTTCTTGTGCTGCGAAGTTGAGTATTGAGTAGATTTTACAAGGAGCTGAGAGCTGCAGGGGAACAGAAGTTTGGTGTTGCTTAAGTGAAGTTCGTTTGCCTTGTTAATAGCACAACAGGTTGTGTACTTGCCTTTGATGCAGAAGGCTGTGGGTTCTACTCCCACAAGGGGTGGATGCTGCCGTACTGAGAATGTTCTCCTTGGTGAAGATACTAACTATGAGTCCGTTATCAGTTTGCCATCCATTTCCTCTTGCAATATTACTAGCTTATCATTTTTTTAATGTAATATAGGCAGTTTATTCCTGAGGGGCAACAGGCACTTTATTTTTCGATGAAACCATGAAATATAAAGGTGTTTGCTGGCAGCAACCTCTTCATTAGTTATAGATTTCTTTAATGTGGAATTATTTAGATGACTTTTACTTCTTCAGAGATAGTGCATATTTACTGATAATGGACTGTGTAGAATAGTGCATATTTACTGATAATGGTGGACTGTAGAATTGTGCATATTTACTGATAGTGGTGGACTGTAGAATTGTGCATATTTACTGATAATGGTGGACTGTGGAAGTCTGAGTAGACTTTTATGATAAATGTTCTGAACTGGGCAGTTTTGACATTATGGGTGCATGCATTTTGTTTCATTGCTTACTGGAAAAATGTTCAAAACAAATTTAAAACGCCCTCTAACTGTAATATATTGTACAAGGAATATAATTTAGTACAATGAGGAAGGTGTATCAAAGAGCACATGTATGTTTCATATGCAAGGGGCCTATGATTTGAAAACAGCCCAAAATTAATCTTTTATCTGCCAATGGCAAAATGTATTTTCTTTGAATGTGGGTTTCAATACTGTTTCAATGAATGTGAGTTTCAAGGGCAGAGAAGTTTTAATGCCAAGTTTTCATTGTGAGACTGCATTGCTTTGTTTAGTAGATGACTTAGTGTTTGTGCTGTAAAATACAAAATAAAACTTTCAAATGAAGTCCAACTCATCATAGAAGTAAAGCAGTATGCACATTAGTGTTTATAAGTAAATGGAGTGAAATAGCCAAGTAATGGTTCATTGGAATGGCTGCAGAGGCTCCATTCAACCATGATTTTGTCAGGGGGGGGGAGGGCAGCAAACTCAGACAGGCCCATCTGAACTATACCTCCCAACTGTCCAGATTTTCAAAGAATGAATAGATTTTTGCTTCTTATTTTTGATTTGTTCTTCATAAAATTTGTAGTTTTCTGGCAAATCATTTAGAAATGAAGACACTAAATAATGAAACACTTTGAAACTAATGAGTTTCAGACTTCATAACCTTCAGAAAAATGCATGCTAAAGTTAACTGTTATTCTATCAACTGTCTCAATTTATACAAGAGCAATTTTTAGTACTGTTTATATGTTCCCCCAATATATTTGGCCTTGTTCAGTAAATTGCTTTATAGAATTAGGCACAGCCAACCTCTCAACTGTCCTAGATTTTGGCTCAAAATGTTGCTCTTCCCCCTAATAATCCCTCCGCAAAATAGCAATTTTGGAAGAAAACATGGAGGGTTTACAATTAGGAAATACCTGTAATAATCAGTTATAGATTACTTGAAATGCATGTAGATTCATTTATTTTGTCAGCTGTTCAAGTTAGCATTACTAATGTTAAAGTGTCCCTTCTTTGACAGGTTCCCAGCTGTATTGTGTGGCTATTTTATATTTTTGCATCACATTTGGTCCATTTTTCATAAAATTGTGTTTTTTGGCAAATTAGTGACAAATCACTAAAGATTGTAGTTAGAAAATAATGACAGACATTTGAGTTTCAGATTTTATACCCTTCAGAAAAGTCATACTAATGCAAAACCTATTATCTTTCTAAGTTTATTAGAGCAATATTTAAAAACTGTCCTTATTTTTGGGCATTTGTCCCACTTCTGTGTATGGCTTTGTCCAGATTTCTTGCTCTGAGGTTGAGAGGTATGACAAATGTGTCAGGGCCGTCAGTCAGCCAGAGACATTTCAAATTGTGACATACTTGTTGCACCCCACTCCACCATGTAGTGACTCTGGATGTGTACAAGCAAGGCAAGGAGTAGTTATGCAGTGTAAATGTGCAGTGTGTCCTCCCTATCTAAGGTAGACACAAGTACTACAGTGGATTTTCATCTGTCCTTGATTTTGCAGAAAGGTCTGGTTTCTGTCATATTTTTGTACTGTTGATTTATGCTTATTACTCAAAGTGCCTGTTGCTCTGTGCAATGCTTTAACGACCATAAGGTAAGCTTGTCTGAGATCGTAAGATGCAAGTAAGCTTTAATAAGCATACTGTTAAAGAACTGCCAACATTGAAAGCCTTTCTGTTGTTGCCATGCAGAGAATACTTGACTAGATAATGTATAAGCCTTGGGTATTAAAGGACAGGATTCCATTATTTTAAAAAGCTCATTACACTTGTTGGAGACTTCCAGTCATCTCTACAGACTTTACCCGTAAACTAAACAGAATGCCAATGATCATGTGTGGTCCATAACCTGTACAGTAATCCTTTAAGCAATGTATCTTGAGCTTGTTTCTTGTTTGCTTTTCATTTTTTACTTACATGTTTTCCCCATGAAACAAGTAGATAGTTGTCAGGTAGCAGGTCTTTTTTGGATAAGAAACATTTTTACAAGTAGGGGCATCACAGAGATTTCTACTTTCAGCATGTTACTTGGTACTTTAATAAAGCTGAATATAAATTATAATTAGAACTGCAGTGCAAGGAGAAGTGGTTTGAGGTGAGTGCTTCTGTTTTTTCTTGTACTTGATTTTGACTGGCATTCCAGTAATGTATTTAAAAAGTAATTTATTTTTTCATGCCTCACAATCTTTTGTTTCCATCTAGATATTAAGTAATGTGTCATGCAGCCAATGCATTGAAATATTTTTATTCTTCTACACTTATTTTTGTCTTGATTGGACTCTCATAATGATGGTTTGCCACCCAGGGCAGCATATTTTTAAAGTTAGTTTTTGTGGTTTTGAGCATAGCTCCTCCCCTTTCTAGTTGGCCACACCCCTTCCCAGTGACCCCACCCATTCAGCTGTCTCCTGCAGCCCCCCTTTGATTTGGTCACCAGCCGCCACTGCAGGTAAGCTTCTTTTAAGTCTAGGGTTGCAGGCCAGGAATCCTTGACTAGCACAGGAAGCAGCTGTTGGTGAGTTAGCATGAATTTTGGAACCACCAGAAAGGTGTTGAGAATAGACAAATCCAGGTTAGGATGCCAGGAGTTTTCTTTTCTGGGAACCAGGAACAGTCTTGAATAAAAGCTTTGAATAAAAGCCTTGTCCCCTTTGTTCTGCTGGGACAGGTTGAATAGCCTTGGTGCTGAGGAGAGAGAGTACTTGCTTTTGGGCCTCCGTCCACTGGTTTGGGGGGAGGTCTGACCATCCACTTAGGGTTGGGAGTGTGTGGTAGTGGAATCTGTATCCTAGGGAAAACAATGTTTAAAACACATTTGTCTTGGGTAATGTATTCCCAGTTTTTTGCATGCACGGCGAGCTTTCCTCCAGGGTGCAAGTAGTTGAGCAAGGCTTGGAGGAGTTAAGGATAAGTCATTGTGCAATTTTACCATAGGGGTTGGCTTAGTACTCCCTGCTTTGGATGTGGGAGCACCCCGCCACTTAGATCTGTGCATAACATGAGACTGAAGTTTCGGTGGTCTGCTGCCCCTAGGTTTGGACTGAGAAGGCCTGGAAGGGACTGGAAAGGACCAGTTTTTTGAAGGCCAATGCCTACTGAATGTATGCGGCGGTACTTGTAAGAAATCTAACAGTTTGCATAGATTTAGCTTTTTCCTCCATCCTTTTCAGGACTACTACTGCTTTACAGCCAAATAGGCGCTCTTGTTTTAAGGGCGCATCCAGCAATTTTGCTTTTACATGATCTGGCAAGTTGTGTTCCTTAAGCCAAGAATGCCTTCTAAGTACAGATCCAGTGACAGCAGCCATGCAAGATGCTTCTAAAGCATCAAAACCACTCTACAAAGTATGTTTACCAACTTGGTCAGCAGAATGCATTAGCTCTTGTAAATCTTTGTGTTCTGCAGAGTCAGGAATCAACATAATTTTCTGTTTAATTAGCCCCATAATATGCTGCTGATACTTTGTAACATATGAAACTGGCAATTTAAAGCCCCAATGGCCAGAGTAGCAGAGGTGTATACCTTCTTACCCCATCTAAAGCCCTAGAATCCTTGTCAGAAGGATTTTTGGCAGTAGTAGCCTTAATACCTTTTGGTCCTTGGGAAATGGTCTCTGGATCCGCAGTAAAACTCTTAAAAAAGAATTTGAGAGAGTCAGGTGCTCTATAGTACCTGTCAGGTTTCCTGGGAGCTGGAGGCAAAGTATCCGGGGTAAGTCAGGATTCCAAGAAAACCTCTACAATTTCCAGAACAGGAGGGACAGCTAGAAGCCTGTGCTGAGGCAAGTTTAAATATTCCCTGAGTCTCTTTTTGGACTGAGAATAGTCCTGACTTTCCCAGTGGAAATGCTCTCTAAGGGTTTGCAACATTTCACCAAAAGAAAAATCTTCCGGAGGGTAAGCAGAGGGAATGGAATCCTCTGCATCAGAATCCTCTGCATCAGAATCCTCATAGTTAGATAAGGGTATGTCCAGGTAGTCAGAAGGAACAGAGATATCAGATTCCTGATCAGAAGAATCAAATGAAATTCAGTTCTAGGTCTCTTGTAGGGGGAAAGCTGGCTTCCCTAATTCAAGTAATAAGGTCTTCAGCCATTCTAATCATTTGTTTTTGAAGCATGTGGGCCTGAGAATGCGCTTTGGTCGTCGGTTTCCTAGGCGTAGTGTGAACTTTAGGCCTGAGGAATTCGGTATTTTTGGCTTGAAACAGTCGTCAGTTTAACATGAAAATCAGTAGACCTGAACACACCCTCAGAAGTCGGTGCCTGCACAGTGGCTCCGGACTCATCCAAGGTAGAGACATATGCAGGTTCCACAGTCGAAGAAGCATCTCGCGGCATACTGGACTCCAAATGGGTCTCAGTAGAGGCCTGCGGATCTGTAGAAGAGGGTATCAGGGGCTGCAAAAGTGCCTCCCTCAGTACTGGCAGACTGGCGACTAGCTTAACGGAAGAGTTGTCGGCAGTTTTGGACCTATGCTGTCTGTTCTCTATCTTTATCCTTGCGGTTTTTTCAGAAGATCGGTAGTCGGATAGCTTAACGAAGCCATTTCAGAGTACGGAGATCAAGAGTGAAAGTATTTAGCTACAAAAATAGCCTGACGACGAATAGTTCGGGCATTGAACAAGGCACAAAACCGACAGCGAGGGATGCCGTGGTCTAGGCCTAAACAGGTGATGCAGTAAGAACGTCAATCTCTATGAGGTATTTGTTTTCCACACGCAAGACAATTATTAATTTTTTCTGACATTGGTTAGAGCGAGAAAAAAGGATCTCCAACGGGGTACTTATCTTTTAGAAAACTTCAGGTCTGAAACTCGAAAACGAAAATTTCAGGAGTCGGCTGACTGGCACTTGCAAACTGCTTTTGCTTCGGGCACCGCACTGCAAGAAAGGCTGATGTAATGGCATCGGCTGCATGTTTTACACCCCTGACGACCTGACGTCATGGAAGAAGCGACAGCATCCGTCACAGAAATTCCAAGACTTTGGTATTCAGGCTGGCTGAGGGATACCTGCAGGCAGATAACCCAAATGTGATGACTGCAACAGTGAAACACGAAGAACATCAACAACAAGTAAGCCCTGAGCACAAATAAGGCCTTCAACTGACCCAGGTAATTATAGACCCATAAGACTTCCCAGCCTCATCTGTAAAGTTACAAAAACAAATGTGGAATAAATATGGACTACAAACTCTTGATCTAAGCTAGCTTGGATTCATTAAGGAAGATCCTACCTACTTATCCCTGTCGACTTCTTCAAAAATTTAATGAAGCAATGGATGAGGGCACATCAGTACACAGTGCATGTTTAGACCCTGCAAAGGTGTTTGACAGCATCCAACACAAACTGTCCCAGTTAAACATAAATCCTTATGCAAACCTAAACATAGCAAACTGATACACAAACAGAATTAAGGAAAATAGGGTGGGTGGTTCTACTTACTCTGAAAGACCTGCTACCAGCAGTGTACCCCCAGGTTTCACTCCCTGGGCCATTCCTCTGTGTAAAAGAGTTAATTCTGTCACAGAGGATTCACTACCTGCTGTGGTCAGATAACAGTCAGTAAACAGACTACTTAAGAAAAGAGCACATTCTGCTAATCAAAACAATTGTACTTAGTTAAAAAAATTTTTAAGCCATCACTTTTGTATACCTGACCACAGGTTCTACATGGACAGGGATGGCAAATGACCAGGAGAGAGGGAAAGAATGGTCTCCAACCAAAACATTTCTAGGATAATAATTTCCAATTTCTGAAGTCGGCAGTTTACAGAGAAAGTTTTTGAATCCTCTCTCATGAAAAAGTACAGTTGTGTATACTTACCATAAATGTAGATGTTAGAGTATTTACTGTTGCAGTCATCACATTTGAGTTATCCCTGCTAGGGTAGCCCTCAGTTGGCCCAAATACCAGAGGCTTAGTATTTCTGCGTTGGTTGCCATTGCTCCAGGGCTGATGTCAGGTCGTCAGTGGTATAAAATAAGGCAGCCAACGCCATTACATCAGTTTTTCTTGCCCTGTAAGGAGCCCCCAAGAGGGAGCTAAGTTATGATGGAAGAACAACACCAGTAGAAAGTAAATACTATAAATTCCTTGTAAGGAGAGAGAGAGAGAGATATTGAGAGAGAGACAAGGGGGATGGAGGAAGGGAAACCAGGACTGCAACAGTGAATACACTTGAACATTTACATTTATGTTAAGTGTACACAACTGTACTATGTTATTCGTGTTTCACTGCTGCAGTCATCAAATGTGGGTTGATTCCCAAAGCTGAAGAAAAGGGTGGAGACAGTCAAGAAGACTGGGGGCTGGCTAGGATGCCCTGCAAGACTGTGGTGGCAAAGCCTGCCCTGGATTTGGAGAAGATAAGCAGGTGATAATGTTTGAAGGTATGAACAGATGTCCATGTTGCAGCCACCAGGATGTCCTTGGTGGGGACCCCTCTGAGGAAAGCTGCAAAAGTGGAGGTTGCTCTGGTAGAATGTGTCCTGACCCTCTTGGGGGGAGGTTTCCCGTGTTGCTTATAGCAGAAATGGATGCAGTGTGCTATGGAAATGGCTTGCTTGGATATAGCCTTGCCCTCTGCTCCTGCGTCAAAACTAATCAGTCTTTCTAAATGATTTAGTCCTGTCTAGGAAGAATCTGAGCTGTCTGTGCAGATCTAGCGTGCGCAGAATCCTTTCCCCCTTGTTTTGTGGGTTAGGGAAAAAGATGGGCAAATTAATGGATTGGTTGAGAACCACAATGGACACATTTGGCATGAAGGATGGGTTAAGACCCAGGTCCAGGTAGGTCAGCATGGAAAATGATGAAGGGCTCTACAGCCATTAGTGCATGTAGCTCGGATGCTCTGTGTAAGTAGGTCTCTTTTACGTCTAGGGTGGCTAACCAAGAATCCTTGGAGAGCATAGGCAGAAGCTGCTGAAGGGTGAGCATTCTGAATTTTGGTATCACCAGAAAAGTGTTTAGAATGGGTAGATCGAGGAAGGGGCACCAGGTGCCTTCTTTTCTGGGTAGCAGGATGAGTCTGGAGTAGAAGCCTTGGCCTGTCTGTTCTGCAGGAACATGCTCTATTGCCCTTGCAAACAGCAGGGAAAGGACTTGCTTTTTGGCCTCTGCCCACTGGTTTAGGGGAAGATCTGGGAACCCTTTTGGGGTTGGGTAGTGTGTGGAAATAAAGTTTGCACCCCTGGGACACTACGTTGAGGACCCAGTGGTAGTTGGTAATAGTGGCCCAGGTGCTTGCATGGAAGGAGAGTTTTCCTCCTGGGGCAAGAGCAGGTGGGCAGAGGGAGGGGTAGAAGTAGAAAGTCATTGTGAGTTCTTACCATGAGGGGGTGGCTTAGCACTCCCTGGTTTTGAAGAGGAGGAATTCCACTGCTTAGATCTCTGCAATCCCTGGGGCTGTTGTCTGGGAGGCCTGCTTCCTTAGGGTCTGGGCTGAGCTGACCTGGTGGGGGCAGGAAAGGACCAGTGCTTGGAAGAGCAATGCCTACTGAACCTTGGTGGCTGGACCTGTAAGAAGTCTTCAACTGTCTGCATAGATTTAGCTTTTTCTTCCATCTTTTTAAGACCACCTCTCTCTGTCTTGGTACCAAATAAGTTGTCTTTGTGCAAGGGTGTGTCCAATAACTTGGATTTGACATGGTCTGGCAAGGGCTGTTCCTTAGGCCAAGCATGCCTTCTAAGGACAGAAAACCAGTGACTGCTGTCTTTCCAGATGCTTCTAGGGCAACAAAACCACACTAAGGTGTGCTTAGTTACTTGACTTGCAGAAGGCATTAACTCTTGCAACTCTATTTTCTGCACAAGCAGGAAAAGACGACATTTTTTGTTCGAGTTCCATGGTATGTTGCTGATATTTCAGCATATGGAAATGACAATTTAGTGCTCTAATAGCAAGAGTAGCACAGGTGTATACGTTTTTTACCCCATCTGTCTAATGCTCGGGAATCCCTGTCTGAGGGGGTGGGTTCGTATCAGAAGTTGCTTTAATTCTTTAAGGTCCTTGAGAGAGAACCTCGAAGTCAGCAGTAGGATTTTTGAAAACAAATTTGTGAGGGTCAGGGACTCTATAGTACCTGTCAGATTTCCTTGGAGCAGGAAGGAGGGTGTCAGGAGTCAAACTGGATTCCATAAAAACATCATCCACAACCATCCAGGACAGGAAGAATGGCCAGAGGTCTGTGCTGTGGAAGATCTAAGAATTCCCTGAGTCTCTTTTTAGACTGAGGGTAGGCCTGACATTCCCACTGGAAATGCTCCCTTAAAGTATGTAAGGTTTCCCCAAAGGAAAAGTCCTCTGGTGAAGAGGCTGAAGGAATGGATTCCTCTGCATCAGAATCCTCATAAGCAGAGAGGGGTTGCATATCTTCATATTCAGATGCATCAGAGTCATCAGACTCCTGTTCAGCTAAAACTACTGGGGACAAATCTTTTTTTCTTTTGGAAGGGGTAGCCTGGCTTCCCCTGATAAGCATTATAAGGCCTTCCGCCATTTTAAGCATTTGAGACTGAGGCAAGGAAGTGCCTGAGATTGGGTCGTCGGTTTCTTGGGTGTGTTTCGTACCCCGGTTCTTAGAACCTCTACAGTTTTCGAAAAAAACGGTAGATGTGAAAGAGGTCGGTCTGTGTTGAGAATCGGTAGTGAGAAGTACTTCCACGGAAACCGGTGCCTGCGCAGCTGCTACGGACCCATCCAAGTTAGATACATCCTGCAGGATCCTTAATCGATTAAGATTCTCACGGCATACCGGACTCCAAAAGGGTCTCTGCAGCGGCCTGTGAATTCACAGCAACGGGCATCAGGGGCTGCGAAAGCACCTCACTGAGGACCGGAGAACTAACGACTAGCTTAATGGAAGCGTCATCGGTAGTTTTGGACCTGTGTGGTCTCTGTCTTTATCCTTGCATTTTTCGGGAAGATCTGCTGTCGGATGGCTTACTGAAGCCTTATCAGAATTCGAGGACTGACAGCGAAAATATCTAGCTACAATAAGGGCCCGATGAAGTATAGTTCTGGCGTTGAACAAAGTACAAAAGCGACAACGGATGATGTCATGGTCAGGGCCTAAGTAAGTGACGCAGTAAGAATCAAAGTCTTGATGTGGTACTTGCCTTCCACAGGCGAAGCAATTGTTAACTTTTTCTGACATCGGTTAGAGCAAGAAAAAAAGGATCCCTAACAGGGTACTTAGCTTTAGAAGACTTCAACTTCAGTTCGGAAACGAAAACTCAGGTAGTGGCCAACTGGCACTTGTGCAAACAGCTTCTGCTTCTGGCTCCTCGGCAAGAAAGACTGATGTAATGGCGTCGGCTGCCTTATTTTTTTTATCATTGATAACATGACATAAGTCCTGGAGTGACGGCAACCAATGCAAAAATACTAAGTTACTGGTATTCAGGCCAACTGAGGGTCAACCATGGCAGGGATAACCCAAATGTGATAACTGCAACAGTGAAACACGAACATCTTTTTGTGTCGTGCTCATTTCCAGTTGTGTGCTTATAACACTTTGTATCTTACTTCAGATTTTCCTAGGCAGGTACTAGGCTACTGGCCCTAGGGCCTATATAAGCCTAGCAAAACAGGTACCCTGGCTTTCACCACCCAAGAAAATTATTTACCTGTGCCCCTGTCAAGCAGAGCCACAGAAGTGATCCCGGGGTGAATTTCCTATTTCCCATCCACTCATACAGGTTCATAGGTTTCTGACTTACAGTCATATACATTCCTATTACAGGAAATAAAAATGCTCAATTACCAAAAAGCAAGAAATGGCTACAACAGTAAAGGAATGTAAATCAGATGAAACATACCTCCATAACTTGTGCCCTAAGTTCTTTGCAATAAGCTAGTCGCTTGGCCAATAACGACTGTGTTAACTCAACCAACAAGCCAATGAGATTACCCATACCATCTCCAGTGTGAGCAGAAGTAGGCACCAAGGACACAAAGGTACGTGGATCCTTATTGTCACAGAAAAGAGCAGCATTCAAACCCTAGACAGAAAAAAAAATAATCAGTACAGGAATTCGATGTACCTCTAAGAGGATTGTGCAGTTCAAACCAAATCTGCATACAAAGGCATTAATCTTTACATATCACACTAACAGGCAAAAAAATATGCGCACTGATGGTAGTAGTAGATAATCTATCCATGAATTCATTTCAAAACCAGCTTTATCCAATTCTTGTTACAGGTAGATGAAGCCTATCCTGGTAAATAAGTGACATAAGTCAGGAACCAGTTCTGGATAGGATGCAAGTCCATTACTAGAGTACAAACACAAGTATAAAGCAAAAATTCATGAGAAAGTACAACTGCGTAAGCAAAATGTACCATAACAGTAGACGTTCTGATACAGAGTTGCAGTAGCCTAAGCTGCTAAGATATCACAGACTTTTCAATGCTTAAGGGCATGTTCCACACACACTGCCAGGAGCTGAAGCAGAAAGAGCCCCACATAAAAAAAATAAAATAAATAAATAAATTTAAATTTAGAGCACCAAAAACCTTTGAGTTTTCTTGTCCCAAGAAGATTGGCAATAGCCCTGAAATAAAAATGCCAAGTAAAGTATTCACAGACCAAAATACTGAAGTTTAAAATCACTGAACCTGCTTTTTCATCTAAATGCAGGTTAAAAAAAAAAAAAAAAAAAAAAAAAAAAAATTTGCAGGGGAGAAGCCCCCTCCTTCTGCACTCCCTGCATATTATACACACCATGCCCAAGACTACACCACACTGAGTAAAGGACAAATGCCTGATCTTAAATACCAACATTTAGGTTAAAAGCAGGTTAAGCCTGCTCTGGGGTAATCCTTGGAGCATGATCAGTAAATGCCTATGTTCAGTGTCCAGACATTTTTATATCCACATTATGAAAAGTTTTACGAGAAGAAGAAATTCCTCCTAGTCTAAGCTAACAAATCCGAGATCTGGTCAAGTCCTCAACAGCAAATTATGAAGCAAAAATAGCCTCCCTAGCCATGGAAAATCAAAGCATTTAACTATGTACGAAATCTTAAGGGGAATATCTTGGTATGCGCAGACGACGGCACCACCCATACTCTCAAAAGGAGGAAACAGCCAACCTGCGAGCTGACAGATTTGGATCAAACTCCACCTTCCTGCCCCCATCGGTCAGTCCCCAAAGTGTACCTGCCACCATTCCTCAGCCTATTATCTTAAGACACCAGGTCACCTTGTGCTCTCTAAGGCTAAAATCATGTCATCAATGGGCCCCTAAATAAATTAAAACATGACCTATCAGACCCACTTGGATCCTTATTGATTCACAGCTTCCAGACAGGCTATGTTTCGGCGGAACAGAGTACAGCAACAGTCATTCCTATACACAAGGGGGGACAATCAACTGACTTTGGGAAATATAGACCCATAAGCCTGAATAGCCTCATCTGTAAGGCCATGTAAAGTATCTTCATGGACCTTAACAAGGACATAGGTAAACTGCAGACTCTCGACTCAACCCAGTTTGGTTTTGTTAAGGGTAGATCATGTCTGTTAAATCTGGTTGACTACTTCTAGGTGGTCACCAAGGCTATCGAGGGAAAGATTGTGCGCGCCATTTAACTTGACCTGGCCAAAACATATGACACAATCCTCCACTCAAGTATTATAGAGAAACTCTTCCAACTAGGAATAAACCCCTGCATCACCAAGGTGGGTAGCCAAAATGGCTCACCGATAGGAGACACTGTCAAAGCGGGTGAATTCACCTCTAACAAGAGGCCAGTCACCAGCGGCATACCACAGGATTCTGTAATAGGCCCTCTACTCACTGGTATTTTTCATAAGTCAAAGCAAATGTGCATGGCCTTTAGCTAACGAAGTTCATGGAAGACTGCATACTGGGCCCACCACTGAATCCCCGAATGATACTGACATACTGCAGAAGGGATTAACATAGACAAATGACTAGTGCCAGAGCCACAGATTAAAAGCAAATGCCAAAAAATTCATGATTATTATGCTAATTACTAAACGGACAGCACCCCCGAATGAGTAGACCCAATGGTACATGATCTGGGTACTCAGGTTGATACTAATCTAAACTTTGACCAACATGTAGCCAACCTGATGAGAAAGTTTTTCTGTGTAGCACAACTCATAAGTAAGGGAATGTCATTCAGATCAAACAACATTATAACTCCATTGTACTCAGCCCTCAGATCAATAATTAAGCATATTGCATCCTTTTGCATGTACCTCAAACCACATCTGCAAAGCTGCAGTGACCCCAGAGATTTCTTACTAAGAAAATACAGGGTATGAAAAAGTCCTAAACAGATAGACTGAAAGGCCTATCACTGTGTTCCGTCTCCTACAGACTACTAAGGGGTGATCTGTGGCTGGCTTACAGGGCAGTCTCCAATCTGGCCCTGATGGAAATGTTACATATTTGTAAATCAAACTGCATGAGGGTCACTTTTTCCAGGGATTTTAACCTGGCTTCTGACATAAATCAAGTTGGAGAGAGAGATGTGTCCACAGAGACTATGCCTTCTCTGGAACAAGCTTCCCATTCACTGGAAGCAAAGCCCTTCCCTGACCCGCTTCAAGTGCAACCTTAGCTACTGAAAATTGGGAAACCAGAGATAAATATGGCTAGGCTTGTAAGGGCTCTTAGGCCGTTAGCCTAGTAATCTCTGATGAACCTGTGTGTCACAATAGCACCCTTCCCATATTATAAATAGACAATTTCATTGACACCCATTTCACTGACAACTAGTAAATGCAGGAATTTAAGGCAAATAACAGGGATTTGTCCCCCTCCACAATGTAGTGCGACCCTGGAGTTAGTATATAGAATTGGGGTGTGGGGGGCACAACCCCCCACCTATTTTGGTTTAAAAGAAAACAACAAAGTACAGTATTTATACAAAAATAGGTGGGGGGCTTCTCCCCCACCCCCCACCCAGATGTGGGGGGGGGGGCTGTGCCCCCACACACACCCTAACTATATATACTAACTCTAGGGTCGCACTACACTGGGGAGGGGGACAAATCCCTATTTGCCTTAAATTCTGCATTTACTAGTTATCAGTGAAATGGTCTGTCAGTGAAATGGGTTTCAATTAAATGGTCTGTCGATGTTCTGACGGTAACCCCATACATATATGTGTATATATATATATATATGTATATATATATATATATATATATACACACACATATATATATATATATATATATATACATATATATACATATATATATATATATATATATATATATATATATATATATACATATATATATATAAACATATATATACATATATATATATATATATATATACACACATATATATATATATATATATATATATATATATACATATATATATATATATATATATATATATATATATATATATATATATATATATATATATATATATATATATATATATATACATATATACATATATATATATATATATATACACACATACATACACACACACACACACACACACATACATGTACACGTATATATGTGGGTGTACTCACTAACTGCATAGCTGATGCATCAACCTCAAAAGCTCGACAAACTGAATGATGACAAGTTAGCACACATGCATATGCACATCACATGCTAATTATATATACTAAGTCAGAGATCACACAATCCACTGGGAAAGGGAATATTTCCCTACCCAGGGACCGTCAATCTCATACACTTGACCATATTCATATAACCACATGCGGTCAATAAAACAGGTATCGGTAAACCTGTATTTAGATCAAATGCAAGGCACCCAAATACACACACACACACCCTGGACATACCCTAAAAAAACAAAAAAAAAAAAACAAAAAGGGATGAAAGGAAGGTATGACTACTGCAGCAGTGAGGAATAAGCTATTAAGATACCTACTGTTATGTATTATGTTCAACATTACAGTACTACTGCAGTAGTGTAAGGTATTTATGGATAATTACCATAAAGTACAGTTTTGTACCTACCATAAATGTAGATGTCCGATAGGTATGCATCTGCAGTCATCACATATGGGTTGTCCTGCCTCAGGCAGCCCTTCGGTCGGCCGGATTCCAAAGTCCGGGTCCGGCATCGGCTGATGTCGCCCTTTCCCCGACGTCAGAGTGCCTGGGGTATAAAAGCGTCAGCCGACGCCATCTTCCTCAGTGTTTCTTGCCCCAGATGCCAGGTGCCCTCAAAGGAAGGCTAAATTTGGAGAAATGCAATAAATTCCAAACATGCACAGAAATATATATATATGTATATATATGTATCTATATATATAAAACAAATACACCATAATAGATAACCCCAGCTAGCTATGAGAGGGAAAAGTACCCAATAAATACCAAAGAGGGGAAGGAGGGAGGGTAAACCTGACTGCTGATGCATACCTTTCGGACATCTACATTTATGGTAGGTACAAAACTGTACTATGTCCTTCAAGGATGCATCTGCAGTCATCACATATGGGTAGAATACCATAGCCAATCTGGGGGTGGTGGATCTATGTAAAGGACGGTGTAGCTAAAATGCCCTGCAGGACTGCCGTAGCAAAGCCTGCTCTGGATCTGGAATATAAAGGTAAATTGTAATGCTTGGAAAATGTATGCACGGAGCTCCATGTAGCAGCTTCTAAAATGTCCTTGGTAGCCACCCCTCTTAAGAAGGCTGTGGAAGTGGCTGTGGCTCTGGTGGAATGAGGTCTAATGTTAGTTGGCACAGTTTTTCCAAAGGAATAACAAAAACGAATGCAATTCCCTATCCATTTTGAAATTGTCTGTTTGGAAATTGCTTTTCCTTGTGCACCAGCAGCATATGCTACCAACAGCTGGTCAGTTTTTCTGTAGCTTTTAGTTCTGTCCAAGTAGTAGCGCAACTGTCTGTGTATGTCCAGGGTGTGCAGAAGTTTCTCCCCTTTGTTTTGTGGATTTGGAAAGAAGGTAGGCAGGTGAATAGCTTGGTTTAATGAGACCCTGGATACCACCTTTGGCATAAATGAAGGATTGGTTCTCAATGAGACTCTGTCCTGATGAAAAATAAGAAATGGCTGTACTGCCATGAGGGCCTGTAACTCAGATACTCTTCTTGCTGAGGTTATGGCCAGAAGGAAGGTGGTCTTCCAAGACAGGAACTGTAGTTCTGCAGCTGCTGCTGGTTCAAAGGGAGGCAGAGTTAGTTTTTCCAACACGAAGTTAAGGTCCCAAGTAGGCACTGGAGGTTTCCTTGGAGGATTGATGTTTTTAATTTAATTCCTCTTAGAAACTGTCTTAGGAGAGGATGAGAAAAGACAGGTGGATCAGTATTGTACTCTGCTGAAATTGCTGAAGCATGAATTTTAATGGAAGAGCAAGACAGGCCATTGTGGAGCATTTCTGCCAAATATTCCAGGATATGTACCATGTTCATCACTGTCGCATCTAGGCCCTTTGTGGTGCTCCAAGTGTGAAATCTTTTCCATTTTGCTGAATATGCCTTTCTTGTGGAAGGCCGGCGAGCTTCCATGATGATATCCTTCACTCTCTTGGATAGCTTATCCTGAGGAGGAGTCAAGGTATTTTCCAGGCTGTTAGTTGCAAGGTTTTCAGGTTGGGATGCAGAGTTTTGTAATTGTGCTGTGTCAGGAGAAGTGGCCATTGAGGAAGAGGCCATGGTTTCGTGTGTGACATGCTCTTTAACAGCGGGTACCAGTGCTGTCTTGGCCAGTCTGGAGCTATCAGAATCACTTTTGGCTGCTCTGTCCTGATCTTCAGTAAGACCTTGGTCATTAATGGAAAAGGTGGAAATGCATACACTGTTAGAGTTCTCCAGCTGAAAGATAGGGCGTCCACTTTCCATGCTTGTGGGTGGTATGTCCTTGAGCAGAATTTCTTCAGCTGATGATTGTGGGGGGAGCCAAAAATATCTATGTCTGGCCTTCCCCATGATTGTGTTATCTGTAGGAAGATGTCTGGGTGCAGCATCCATTCGTGTGCATCCATGATATTTCTGCTTAAGCTGTCCGCCAGTATATTGTCTTTTCCTGGCACAAACTGGGATTGCAGCTCTATGTTGAGTTTCAAGGAAAGTTCCCATAGATTCATTGCCAGTCTGCAAAGAGGGTAGGAATGGGTGCCTCCTTGCTTGTTTATGTACCACATAACTGTGGTGTTGTCTGTCCTTATTAGCAGGTGGCCTTGATGCAGAAAGAGTTTGAAGGCCTTGATTGCATGCATCACTGCCAGCATTTCCTTTTGGTTTATGTGCATGCGTAGCTCCTTTTGTGACCATAGTCCTTGAATACATCTGCCCTCCATGTGTGCTCCCCAACCATGGTCTGAAGCGTCCGTTGTAATGGTTTGGCTGGCTATTGGCTTGCTGAAGGGCAGACCCCTGTTTGACTGGCTTGCTTGAGCCCACCACAGAAATTCCTTTTGGAGGCATGGAATGAGTGGGATCAAAGTTTCTAAGCTGTGACTGTGCTGAGTCCATAAACTCCTTAGGTACCACTGTAGTTTCCTCATATGCAGCCTTGCTTGTGGAATCAAAAGAATGCAAGATGCCATGTAACCCAGGGCCTGCAGGATTTTCCTTGCAGTCAGCTGAGTTTGTCTTGTCAGATTTTTGAAGTAATCCGGTAGTTGTCTTTGTTTTTCTTCTGTGAGAAAAGCCATTTGGGTGGTTGTGTCTAGATCCGCACCCAGAAAAGTTATTCTTTGGGATGGAACAAGTCTTGATTTGTGAATGTTGACTGTATATCCCAAGGCCTGCAGTAGGTGGATGGCATAATTCAAGTCCTTTACCAAAGTTTGTTGGCTGTCCGCTTGTATAAGGCAGTCGTCCAGATATGGGTATATTTGAATCCCCTGAAGTCTGCAGTGTGCAATTACTGATGCCAGGCATTTCGTGAATACTCTGGGCGCAGTACATAAGCCAAAGGGCAATGCTGAGAATTGATAATGCTCTGAACCTGCAAAAAATCTGAGGTGTCTTCTGCAACTTTGTCTGATAGGGACATGCAGGTATGCTTCCTTGAGGTCTAGAGTCACCAGCCAAGACCCCTTGCCCAGCATGGGAAGGAGTTGCTGTAGAGTCAGCATTTTGAATTTTGGCACAATGAGATAAGTATTCAGTGCGGCCAAGTCGAGAATAGGCCTCCATTGATTTTCTTTTCTTGGAACAAGGAATTGTCTGGAATAAAATCCTTGGCCTTGTTCTGAAAGAGGAACCTTTTCTATAGCTTTCATTTGCATTAAGTTGGAGATTTGTTTCAAAGCCTCTGCCCTTTGATTTGGTGGCAGGTCTGGCATGCCTTTTCTTTTTGGCAATGTGTGAAAATGGAACCTGTATCCTTTGTCTATTATTTGCAGTGTCCATTTGTCTCTTGTAATACTGTGCCAATTTTCTGAGAATAAAGAAAGCTTTCCGCCCAAAGGTGCTTCTAATTGAGCCCTGGTTGGCGGAGTCAAAGCAAAGTCATTGAGTCTGTCCTTGTGCAGCAGTTGTAGGTCCTGCACTACCTCTCTGGTTGGGAGGCTGCCATTGACATCCTCTGTAGGAGCCTCTAGCTTGCCCTCTACCTCTGGCATGCCTGTTCTTGCCTCTCTGAAATCTTTCCGTGTCCGGAAAGGACCAATTTTTGGTAGGCCAATTTCTGCTGAATCTTGGTGGTTGGACTTGTAGAAAATCTTTGACTGTTTGTACAGATTTTGCCTTTTCCTCAAATTTCTTTAAGACCTCCTGAGCAGTGGAGCCAAATAACTTTTGCTTTTCCAGTGGAGCATCCAGAAGCTTAACTTTAACATGGTCTGGCAGAGATTGTTCCTTCAGCCAAGCATGCCTACGTATGACTGCACCTGTCATAGCTGACCTACATGAAGCTTCCAATGCATCATAACCACACTGCAAGAAATGGTTGCTAACCTGCTGGGAGTTATGTACCAGATCCTGAAGTGATATGTGATCTAGGGGTTCAGGTGAAGACAGTTTCTTATGCAATTCATCTAACAAATACTCTTGGTACTGTATCATATGACATTGACAATTTAATGCCCTCATAGAAAGAGTAGCAGAAGTATACACCTTTTTACCCCATCTCTCTAAAGCCCTGGACTCCCTTTCAGAGGGGAGTGGACTTTTAGTAGTGGCAGCTGCAACCCCTTTAGGGCCCTGGGAAATAGTTTCTGGATCAGCAGAGTGGGCCTTGTAAAGAAAATGATGCGAGTCCGGGACCCTGCAATACCTATCGGGTTTGACAGGGGCCGGAGGAAGAGTGTCAGGGGTTATGCTAGACTCAGAGAACACATCATCAATGACATTCAAAACAGGAGGAATAGCCAAAGGTCTATGCTGAGGTAAATGCAGAAAAGTTCTTAATCTTTTCCTGGAATCAGAGAATTCCTGGCCCTGCCATTTGAAATGCTCTCTCATAGTGTGAAGGGTCTCCCCGAAGGATAGTTCTTCAGGAGGGGAGGCTGAGGGGATAGATTCCTCTGCATCAGAATCCTCGTAGGCCGAAAAAGCCTCCTCCTGGTAGTTCAAGAGAGCAGAGCCATCAGAGGCCTCCTCTGAGGAGTGGGGATCAGAGGGCTCAACCCTGGGCCTTTTGTCTAGAGGAGGTTGAGAGCCCCTGTCCGGATGGGGTTGAGAGCCCCTAATTAAGGAAATAAGGTTCTCTGCAAAGGTTAGAATCTGTGAACTTGTAGAGGGTCCCTGAGGAATAACCCTGTGAGGAATAGCTTTTGTGTATTTAGCAGCTTTAGCCCTGGTGAATGCCTTTATGGACATGGATGCAGGAGGCCTGGCTGCACCACGTGCTGGTGTAGTTTTGTCTAGAGGAATGGTGTCGGAAGTTTCCAAGACACCAGTTTCTGAAGGAAATTCAATAACCGACTCAGCAGGGGCCTCCGAAGTTGTCGGTTGAGCGGTTTCGGGGGTCGGAAGTACCAAGGACTCTTTCAGCCGAGACCGAGACACTTGCGGTAGGCCTGGCCGTGGTTTCAACCGAAACCGCGGCCCGCGTTTCGGTCCTTGTCCTTCCGTTTCTTTGTTAAATGTGAAGTCGGAGTCTCTGACGGCATATTGTAAGAGAAACTAGCCCCCAAAAATTCCTCTGCATACTCCGCCCGACGTCTAAGAGTGCATCGGTTGAAGGAAGCACAGGCTGCACAGGCCGAGACGTCGTGGTATGGGCCTAGGCAGGGGAGGCAGTAAGAGTGGAAATCCTTATGAGGTATTTGTTTCCCACAAGTTAAGCAATTATTAATTTTATCTGACATCGGCTGAGGCAAGAAATAGTCCCCAACGGGGTACTTAGCTTTTGAAGTCTAAGGCAGCTGAATTACAGGAGCTGGCCGACCGGCACTTGCAAACTGCTTCTGCTTCGGGCACCACGCGGCAAGAAAGACTGAGGAAGATGGCGTCGGCTGACGCTTTTATACCCCAGGCACTCTGACGTCGGGGAAAGGGCGACATCAGCCGACGCCGGACCCGGACTTTGGAATCCGGACGACCGAAGGGCTGCCTGAGGCAGGACAACCCATATGTGATAACTGCAGATGCATCCTTGAAGGACATCAATACAATACAAAAAGCTGAGTAGTTTCCCTGAAGGATTGATTCCTTAATGTAGTATCTGAGCTGCTCTGGGCATAGGATGAAGAATTTTCTTCCTCTGTTTTTCGACTCTGGAAATAATATAGGGAGATAAATGACTGGCTCAAAGTAAACCCTGAAACCACCTTAAGCATAAGGGGAGGAGTTCTCAAATAAACCCCATACTTGGGAAAGGTAAGCCAGGGCTGACTCCACATAGGAGCTTGCAACTCAGAAGCCCATCTTGCACAAGTCAGAGCAATGAGTGAAATTGTCTTCCATGTCAAGACCCTGAAATCAGGTTAATGAGCCGGTTCAAATGGAAGCAGAATTAGCTTTTCAAGCCTGAAATTAAGATCCAAAGGAACCACCAGTTTTCTTGGTGTACAAACATGTAAAACTCCTTTCAAAAAAGTACAGTTGTGTACACTTACCATAAATGTAGATGTTCGAGTGTATTCACTGTTGCAGTCATCACATTTGGGTTATCCCTGCTAGGGTAGCCCTCGGCCGGCCTGAATACCAGAGACTTAGTATTTCTGGATCAGCTACTGTCGCTTCAGGACTGACGTCAGGTCGTCAGTAGTATAAAATAAGGCAGCCAACACCATTACATCAGTTTTTCTTGTCCTAACCTGTCAGAAGCCCCCAAGAAGGAGCCAGGTTCTGGTGGAAGAACCCCACCAGTGAAAAATAAACAATATGTCCCTTTGTAAGGAAAGAGAAGAAAGGGGGATAGAGGGAGGGAAACCAAGGCTGCAACAGTGAATACACTCTAACGTCAACATTTATGGTAAGTGTACACAACTGTACTATGCTTTTTGTGTTTCACTATTGCAGCCATCACATTTGGGTTGATTCTCAAAGCTGAGGAAATGGGTGGAGGCAGTCAAGGGAACTAGGGGCTGGCTAGGATGCCCTGCAAGACTGCAGAGGCAAACCCTGCCCTAGATTTGGAGAAGAGGCAGGTGATGATGCATGGTAAAAGTGTGAACAGATGTCCAGGTGGCAGCCTCCAGGATGTCCCTGGTGTGGGTCTCCTCTGAGGAAAGCTGCAGAGGTGGAGGCTGTGCTGGAGTGTGTCCTGACCCCTTGGGGGGGAGGCTTTCCATGTTGCTTGTAGCAGAAATTGATGCAGTGGTATCCATTTGGAGATGGTTTATTGGAGATGGCTTTGCCTTTTGCTGTTGATATACCACATCACAGTGGTGGTGTCTGTTTTGATCAGGAGAGCCCCTGGAGAGAGAAGGGGATTGAAAGCTATCAAGGCGTGCTGTACAGCCATCATCGCTTTTTGACCGATGTGCAGAGGGGATTTGTTGCGGGCTCCATTGGCCCTGTATGCACCTGCCATGCAGGTGTGCACCCCAAGCATAGTCTGATGCATCTGTGGTGAGGGTCTGGGTGGCGAGGTGGGGTGGTGAGGAAGGCAGTCCCTTGTTGTGGCTGCATGCTGTTGCCCAGCAAAGAAAATTGTTTCTGAGGCAAGGAATTATAAGTAGAAGAGCTTCCAGGTCTTGCGAGTGTTGACACCAAAGGCTTTTTAGATACCACTGAAGTTTCCTCATATGCAGTCTGGCATATGGAACGAGTGGTATGCAAGATGCCATGAACCCCAGAGCTTGCGGGATCTTCCTTTCAGACAGCTGGGACCTGTTGGCTAGTTGACACAAGTAGCGGCCGACCGGCACTCATGCGAACGGCTTCTGCTTTGGGCTACACCGCAAGAAAGACTGATGCAATGGTGTTGGCTGTCTTACTTTATACTACTGACGACCTGACGTTAGTCCTGAAGCGACACCAACTGATGCAGAAATACCAAGTCTCTGGTATTCGGGCCGGCCAAGGGCTTCCCTGGCAGAGATTAACCCAAATGTGATGACTGCAATAGTTCACACAAAGAACATCTGCTCAACTAGAGGGCAGGAAGAAAAAAAGGAGACCCAAGGACAAACACAAACAGCTGAGAGATGAATCTTGACAGAAGAGTAAGACAGGCCAAAGAACCCTTAAAAGGGTCTTGATTCTTGGAATGGAACTAACTAGAAAATATTTTCCACTTACATATATATTAATCGCTAGTGACTATTTTTTAGCCTCCTTCAATACTTGCTGCACATTCTCAGAAAGACGATACTGAAAAGGTATCAAAATTCTATTAACAAGGTAAGCAACTGAAAGGTTCCAAGGCTGGGAGTTACTCAAACAACCCCTGTATTGTGAGGGTCAATCCAGCCATTGGAGAAGCTTATGGTAATTGCCCTTGGCAAGTTCCAAAGGATGGGAGAATCACTGTTTCCTGGCCCAAAACAGAGTCATGGATCTTTATAAGAAAGATGGCTATCAATGCAAAAGCAGAGGAACATTCATATCAAAGGGATTGAGAGAAGATTTCTGTTCCAGGCTTGTTTGCAAGGATCTTAGAAGTATTTCTTAAACGGTCTGTTTTGAAAGTAGGCAAACAAATCTACTGGAGGAGCTCCCCACAGTTGGATTAATTCCTGGAAGTGCAGTTGGTACAGTTTCCATTCATAAGGAACTATCATGTTTCTGCTTAGCTTTTCTGTTCCAGTGTTTTGCTCTGATGGAACATATGACGCCTGAAGAGCTAAGTAGCTAGTTATCTCCAGGGCTATTATGGCAACTATACAGAGGGGGTAAAGGTCAGGTACCACTGTGGTGTTGTCTGTAATAACTTGCAATCATCCAAAGATGATTAAAGCTGTTCAAGGCATTTATTTACTGCCATCATCTTTCTGAAACTGAAGTGCTTTCATTTCTTCTGTTTCACAGACCCTGCACTTCCACTACTTTTGATACAACACTCCCCCAGTTAAATGTGTGAGACACATTGATGAAGAGAAAGCAGCAGGGATAGGGAGAGAGATGGCTCAAGAAAGAGCTTGTTCACTAACAACAGTACCTCCCCTCCTTATAAAACCCAGAACTAGATCTGGGAAAATAAGAGAAGTTGATGCTGGTGTTGATTCAAAATTAATCTGAGGTACGACTGGATTTTTCTATTGTGAAGTCTGGCTAAGGGAATCACAGAAGACATATAACCCAGAATCCAGAAAATTTCCTTGGCGCATACCACTGATTGACTGGAAAAGCTCAGAAAGAACTCATAGGTTCATAGGTGTGTACTAGGCTAATGGCCTTGGAGCCTTTACAAGTCTAGCTCCCAAAAAACTGCCCAGGCACCGTGCCACCCAATGTTAGTTCACAGTGCCCCTATCCAGTAGGGCAACTGGAATGATCCATGGAGTGAACTTAACATTACCCATCCACTCGTCAAGATTTCTCTTGAAGAGGGCCAGCGAGGAGCTCTGCTTGACATGAATGGGAAGCTTATTCCAGAGTATGGGCAGTCTTTGGGACTCTTGGTACATCTTTATTTTGTATGACGAAAGAATAGCTCTCCCCAATGCAGACTCTACCCTGTGAGAAAGGATGAGAGAAGTTTGGAATGACCAACTACTGGAGTTAGATACTTGGGGAATACACTTGGAACAATAGATCATCCAAATGGCAACATAGAACTGATGGTGTGAGGCAGATACAGAAAAATTTAAGAAATGTTTGTCAAAGGGAATGTGATGGTAGGCATCCTTTAAATCTAGCTTTATCACGGCCTACAGAGCAGTCTTGGACCCTGCCCTAATGTAAGTGATGCACATCTGCAAGTCAAATTAAGAGGACATGCTGGAGAGACAGACTGGCAGTCCTCTGGAACAAACTCTCAATTCACATAAAACAGAGCTCCTCAAAGACCCTATTTAAGTGCAACTTAGACAACTGGATGGGAGACCGTAAGTTTACTCCGGCTGTATCACATATGTCCCTCTTGTATAAAGGTAGTCAGTCCTGAACATAGACTCGCGGTGTAACTAGAGACCATACAACTTAGTAAGGGAACAAGGGTAAAATTTGGCTAGGCTTATAAAGGCCCTAGGGCCAACAGACTAGTAAACTTCTATGAACTTATGAAGTGGTCATCAGGGTCTGGAAGGATAACATTTTGAATTCTGGGACAGTGACACACACACAATAAGAAAGCAAAGGTCTAAGCACAGTCCTCCAAATTATTTTTTTTTTATTTTGGCACCAGAAAAATCCTTGAATAAAAACCCTTTGCCCATCTGACAGGAAGGCATTGGTTCTATGACACCCTGGGATAACATTTGTTCCGTTGAATGACTTTCATAACCCATTTGTCAAATTATGTCACAGAGGAAGATGTAGACTCAAAACAGGGAAAGAGAGACTGCCGGGGTTTTGTGTGTGTGTGTGTGTGTGTGTGGGGGGGGGGCTGAACAGAAACCGTCATTCCGACTGACTGTCCTTGATTTTCAGTTTTCCCTTCCTTTTATTTATGTATTTTTTTGGGGAATCCTCCTTGCCATTGCTTTTTAAAACCCTATTTGCTGGCATCTTACTGCTTAAACGTCTTTTTGAAAAAGTGAGCCAAGATGGAAGGAATTTTTTAATTTGCTTTAAAAAATCGAAGGTTGGAAAATTTATGTCACCTAATGCCCAACAGAACTCCCTTGTCCAGAACAGAACTTAAAATCTCAGCCTTAAAATCTTCTAAAGACTAAAACCAAATAAATGTTCCCATGACTGACCCAGGAAAGCTGTTCTGGCAATACTGTCAACATTATAACACGAACACTCTGAAGTTTAATTATATTAGAAGCAGACAGACAGGCACTTAAAGAATTCTCTACCTCATAATAGGGAAGTTAACATTTTACTTTTTTCATTTTCTCAAAGTACAGAAGCAAAAAAATTAACATGGGAGCCTGGCAGTTTAAAATTTGGAATGTTAAAGTAGTAGAAAATTTAATTTTCTTTGCAAATCTGTCAAATGATCCTTGTCAGATAAAATGGGATTTGAATTGGCAATCTGTTTAACAGATTCAGTTTTAGATAAAGAAGCTACTCAAGGGTTTGCTTTATGGTTAGAAAACAGTTGTGGGTCAGAGATACTTTGCATAAACTCAGACTTTCTAAGAGTAGGAAACTGACTATCAAACTGCAAGATGTGAAGAAAACATCAACAAAAGTAAACAAAACAGAAGAAAAGATGCAGACTGTGGAAAATCCAACTGCATTAAATCATAATACATTTGCTGGGAAACAGGAATTTCATTTCGTCTAAAATGAAATACCAGTTTAATTTCATTTAACGTGCCAGAAAAAGACAGGTCTTCTGCAGAGAATTCTAAAGAAACACCTTCCTCAGTATTAGAATCATCAGCTTGAGAAGAAATGCCTGAAGCAGCACACCCCCCCCCCAATTCCTGCACTTCTGACTGAATTTCAGTCAGAAAAAGAGAATCAAGTTAGACAGAAATTAGTTCACTAGCAAATCCTAGTAAATATTAACTGTCCACACTGACTGAAACAGGAGAAGCCAAGTTAACTTTTTTCCCTTTTCCTGGGGGACTGTGCAGAAAGACCAACCCCAAGGCAGACATGATATTTTGGGGCTCACGCTCTACCTACAGGCAAAGGCTGCAAAGATTGGTTCTCCCTTGCCCACAAATGTCATTCCCCACAACCTCATAAAACATTGTCCAGGTACTAATCCTTTGTGCCTCTATGTACTACACCAGAGGGATTAGAAAATGATGAACATGAGAACCAAGCTTGGCCACAGCACTGTTACCTATTAGTAGCTGAGGTAGAGAAGGAACTTGCCTGCCAACTGAAGATTCTGTAGCAGCTTCTTGCGGATATGAGAAAGAATTGAGCAGACTGGCAACTACTCCATGCATTCCAGACAAGAAAGTATTAGTGAAGCCTTGAATGGATGGTAAATTTTACCCACAAATGGTCTGAGTTATGAAAATATGCTGGCAGTCCCCTAAAAACACAAAGTCCTGCCACTAACAGACACCCCCCCCAAACCATGGTAAAAAATGTCAGAGTTTTACGCAGTTTGTTCACATGAGCAAATTTCCCCTACTACAAATGACATGGCCAGAAAACTTAACTAAAATAAAAACATTTCACAGAAAAAAAATATTTTTCCTCAGAAAAACAAAGTATTGGAAGTTTTTCACCAGCTGACGATCTTACCTACCTAGCCTTGAAAGATCGCTAGCTGACCTACTTTTTTTAAGCCTTGAAGGATCAGTAGCAGACTATCAAAACAATGAGGCTCGAAGGAGTAGCTCACTTTGATGGCAAGAAAACTGAGGTTTTGATGCTCTAGTTGTCTTTTAATATGGAGCTCTACTTGAGCTTTACAGTTACCACATGTGGAAGGTGCCTTTAACCTCTGAAACAATGCCTGGTTTGGTCATATCTTTGGTAGGCTATAACAACAGCAGCTTAGGCTACTACAACAATGATCTAATGTAGAACACTAACAAAGGCATGTAAAATCCATACACAAATCACTCTAATTGAAAATCAAACCATGGGCAGGCAGCAACAATTTCGAAACCATTACTAAGCCTGAAATTTAAAGATAAATTTACACAAAATCTACAAACCACTGGAAAAAGTCTACTGTGACAAAATAACGTTTCTAAATTAACTTAAATCCAAGTAAACTGGATCAACCAAGTCTCAAGCAAGCAGAGAGACTCCCGTATTCTGATCTCTGCACATTAAAGTGTTTTTACAGGGATCACCAACAATCAGTAAGGTGATGCACAAAAATGTACACTACCAAATATCGGTCAGTCTCTTAGTCTGTATCTAGCAAGTACTTCAGTGATATTTAAGACTAAGGCAATAGCTGCAGCCAGCAAATAATACTTCAGTCTCATGGGCATTTACTTTACTACATATGACACTTCTTGAGGCAGGTTTCAAAAAATGTGTATCAAAAGATGCACCAAGATTCCTTATACACCTCAATGACTTTCAAAATGAAGCCACTACATCACAGACAGTTATCTATAAGGCACGGAACCTTATTGTGAACAAAGAAACAAGTCAGCACATTAACGCACCTTTCTAAAAACAAACGCATGGCATAACACAAAAAGAAGCTATACAGCAGTCATTTCCAACCAAATAGCACAAAAATAATGAACAGACATATAACCGGGAAAAGCCAAAGGAACAACAATTATTCACATTTGTACTATGCTTCCTTACTTTATATATATTTAGCTGTATGTTTCTAAACTTTATTTAAGCACAAAAATGTTGGACAAGCCTACCACATTTTAGCAAGTAGCACCCTGCAGCTGTACTCCATTGTTACTGCAACTGTCTTATGCCATCTTGCATGCCTTCACTAACTTTTGCTCTTAACCATCCAGTCTGGAAGGCCATTCTACTTGTCAAGTCCCAGTCTACCTTGTACCTTTTCATACTCTCTCTCCCATTCTTCACTAATAAAGTTCTCATGCATCCTAACAGACTCTCTCTTCCCTCCTGTATGGAAGCCTGAAATGGAGAGAGTTTTGCAACTGTGGCAGTAGACTGTTAGCCAATCTACAGAGTGGGACAGACAGTTACCTCATCAACAATAACCCTAAAAAAACAATCCAGCATTACACAGGTCTTTGTTGAAATCATTTTCACGTTGTTCCTGATGGTTTATACCAACAATGACTGTTGACCCATAAGTCCTTTTTCTGATCAGTTATTTTAAATCAGATATGCATATTCATAAGCCATGATTTTCCCTAATAAAAAGGTTAGTGTTACCGGTCAGCATAACGTCTGCGACACCTTTATGTTTTTCCTGTGGAGCAGAAAGTACAGTTGTGTACACTTACCATAAATGTAGATGTTAGACTTGGGTTGATTCCCAAAGCTGAGGAAGGGTGGAGGCAGTCAAGAAGTGTTTGGGCTGGCTAGAAGGCCTTGTAAGACTGCTGTAGCAAATCCAGCTCTGGATTTAGAAAAAATACGTGGTAATGCTTGGTGAAGGTGTGCACAGAACTCCAGGTTGCAGCTTCCAGAATGTCCCTGGGTAGGGACTCTCGTGAGAAATGCTGTAGAGGTGGAAGTAGCCCTAGTGGAATGTGGTCTGATCCCCTGTGGGGTAGGTTTTCCATGGTGCTTGTAGCAGAAATGGATGCAATGTGCTATCCATTTGGAAATGGTTTGTTTTGAAATGGCCTTGCCATCTGCCCCTGTAGCAAAGCTGACTAGCAGCTGGTCAGACTTTCTGAAAGCTTTAGTCCTGTCAAGGTAGAACCGGAGCTGTCTGTGCACGTCCAAGGAGTGCAGGATCCTTTCCCCTTTATTATAAGGATTAGGTAAGAAGGTTGGCAAATGGATGGATTGGTTTAGAGCCACACTGGACACCACTATAGCCATGAGGGGCAGAGAGGGAAAGGCATAAATTGAGAGTTTTTTTTCCATTGGAAGGATAGGGAATCCACCTTCCAGGCCCTGCTGTGAGGGTTTCTGGTGCAGAATTTGCTCAACTGGTGGTTCTCGGGGGAAGCAAAGAGGTCCACCTCTTGTGTTCTCCACCTCTGGATTAGAAGTTTGAAGGTGTTGGGCTCCAATTTCCACTCTTGTGGGTCTAGGAGATTTCTGCTCAAGTCATCTGCCAGTGAATTTTGTTTGCCTGGCAGGAATTGAGCTTGTAGATGCACTTGGTTGCTCAAGGCTGTGTTCCACAGGGCCATCTGCAGAGTGGGTAAGAATGGGTTCCCCCCTGCTTAAGTACCACAACTGTGGTGGTGTCTGTTTTCATCAGCAGCTGTCCTGGAAAGATTAGGTATTTGAAGGCTGTCAGAGCATTCTGTACAGCTAGCATCTCTTTGTGACTGATGTGCAGGACAATTTGGCCTGGGCTCCAGTGTCCCTGAATGCATTAGCCTGCCATACGAGCCCCCCATGCAAAGTCTGATGCGTCTGTAGTCGGTGTTTGGGCGGCAAGGGGTTGAGTGAAAGGCAGTCCCTTGTTGTGGTTGCATGCTCTGCCCACCAAAGGAACTCTGCCCTTAGACAAGGTATGACTGGAATGACTGTTTCCAGGTCCTGAGAATGTTGGCACCAAAGACTTTAAGTACCACTGAAGTTTCCTTACATGCAGTCTTGCATATGGAATTAGCAGAATACATGAGGCCATGAACCCTAGGGCTTGTAATATTTTCCTTGCAGATAGCTGGGTTCTGGTGGCAAGTTGTTTGAAGTAGTTGGTCAAATAGATCTGTTTTTCTGGAGTGAGAAATGCCATCTGGGAAGTTGTATCCAAGCTTGCTCCCAAGAATACAATCTTTTGATCCACCAGTTGTGATATCTTTTCATTGATGATGTAAGCCCAATGAAGTGAGAAGGCTTTTTACAAATGCCAGGTGCTGAAGTAGCAATTCCTGACTGTCTGCCTGAATCAGGCAGTCATCCAAGTATTAGAAAACTTGGACATTTCTCTGCCTGCAATATGCAATGGCTGGAGCCAGGTGCTTTGTGAATACTCTGGGCACAGTAGATAAGCCAAAGGGAAGTGCAGAGAACTGATAGTGCATAGAGCCTGCCCTGAAACAGATATTTTCTGCATGACTTCCTTATGGGGATGTGCAGATAAGCTTCTTTTAAGTCTAGAGTGACTAACCAGGCATCATTGGCTAGCATAGGGAGAAGCTGTTGGCAGGGTAAGCATCTTGAATTTTGGGTCCACCAGAAAGATATTGAGAATTGATAGATCCAGGATTGGGCACCAAGAGCCCTCTTTTCTGGGCACCAGGAAAAGTCTGGAGGAGAAACCTTGCCCCCTTTGTTCTACTGGAATAGGTTGAACAGCACTGATATTGCGCAGGGAAAGCACATGCTTTTGAGCCTCTATTCACTGGTTGGAGGAAGGTCTGGAAACCCGATTGTGGTTGGCAGCGAGTGGAAGCAGAATCTGTACCCCTGGGATACAATGTTTAGGACCCATTGGTCCTGAGTAATGGACATCCATTTTTTTTTGCATGAAGGGCAAGTTTTCCTCCTAGGGGCACAAGTAGTTGGGCAGGGCTGGGAAGGATAATTGATAAGTCACTGTGAACCTTTTCCATAATGGGGCAGCTTACCACTCCCTGTTTTTGAGGTGGGAGCACTCCATTGTTTAGATCTCTGCATACCCTGAGACTGTAGTCTGGGTGGACTGTTTCTCCTGGGTTTGGACTGAGAAGGCCTGGAAGGGGCTGGAAAGCACCAGTTTTTAAAAGGCCAGTGCCTACTTAATCTAGATGGCTGCACTTGTAAGAATTCTTTAGCAGTTTGCATACATTTAGAGCAATAAAAAAGAATCCCCAACGGGGTACTTAGTTTTACAAGACTTCAGGTTTGAAACTCGAAAATTTCAGGTAGTGGCTGACCGGCACTTGCGAACTGCTTCTGCTTCAGGCTCCTTCTCAGCAAGAAAGACTGATGTAATGGAGTCAGCTGCCTGTTTTATACCCCTGACTACCTGACGTCATGGAAGAAGCGACAGCATCCGAGACAGAAATCCCAGGACTCTGATGTTCGGCCGACTGTGGGCTACCTGCAGGCAGATAACCCAAGTGTGATGGCTGCAACAGTGAACCACGAAGAACATCTACCAAAAACCTAGGAAGCAGATTAACAGCTGCTTCAGCACATCAAAGTTTTAAGGGATCCTTCTGAACAACCCATAAGGCAGCAGAGTTCTGCTCTGTTCTATGCCAAGAACTTCTCATGCACAAGTCTGCTCATATTCTCCCTCCATTACTCCCTTCTCTTCCCTCACTGGTTACTTTGTCATCCTTTTTTGTGCTAAAAGATCAAGAAAACTTTCTTCTAGAACAGCATACTACCTTTCTTACATCCTTACCCTCTTATCAAATTGCTTCCTTCTGTCTCTGCTCTCCTTTACCTCACATACATGGAGACTTTTTGTATCCTCTTTTACTCACTGTACCAGGTTTTCTTTCCATCTTAATCTTTGCTTTTCTGACTTTCCCTTGCTGCCTTTTACTAACTTCCTTGTCACCCAGTCTACAGAATGGGAAAATTACTTCTTTACAACAGCAGCCAAACTCCCCAGAAATACAGTCCAGCATCATGCTGGCCTTTGCCAATGTCTTTTTCATTTTGCCTCTAGGAAAAATCATGGAGAAGTTAAGGAGGAGGAAATCTAAGGAGTGTTTTGGAGAACAGCGATCTCCATGCCAACAGCCCCAGATCTTCCCCACCCTTTTATATTTTCTGTATATCTACTCCTTTTTACTTAAATAGCTTTCTTAAAAGTATCCTTGAGCAGTACTGTTTTTCTCTTCTTATACAATTTTAACTAATTTTAATGACTTGCACATTTAGTTAACTGTTTAAACGCTCTGCTGTCCCCTTTTGAAGATTCTCACTACTACTCATACTTTACTTCTGTCACCTACAAAATCATACCTTATATACATACTTTACTTCCACAATTCACAACCTTTGCACTTGTAGTACAGTTCACTGTCAGACAGTGAAGTTCAAACCTCAGTCATGGTAATCCCCTTAGAACTGCAAGAAACTGTATTTAGAGTCCTGCTCTGACTACTGTTCTCCATTATTTGTGGTATAAATCCCTACCAATCTTATTTTTGTTAACTTTATCCCGTTCCACATTAAAATCCAAAGAGCCACATTTCTTCTCTTTGGCTCCCAGCAAAGGGTCACCAGCCTTTTTTTTCACTTTACTTTAACCTGGACACCTGGCTATTCAGCACATAAACAAGCTTTGCTATCTGAAAAACTGGCTAGTTTACAACAAACTTCTCATTCAGTACTGACTACATTTATAGTTATGTCCTTACCATAACTTGGCATCTGTATTATCTGTAGTCACCATTCATCACGTTAGGGTCTTGGATCCATAATGGATCCGAGCCGGCATACTCAGAACACAGCTTAGCTCAAGTTCCTCCCCTCCAGTAATGCTCTGCTGGCCTACACTCCCTCAGATCAAGTCTGCATAAAGAAGGAAGACAAAGTATATAAACAAAACAGAACCTCCAAATCCAACCAATCTTCCAGGAAGGGGGCTGGAAGGTGGGATTGTGATGAATGGTGACTACAGATAACAGATGCCACGTTATGGTAAGTACATAACTATAAATCTGATGTTTTCTAGTCACCATTCCTCACATTAGGGTCAGAGTCCCCAGCTACCTAAATCCTGGGAGGTCTCAAGGAAGGACATGCCTAAGAACAGTGGAGCCAAATGAAGCCCTTCCTCTGGAAATCAAATCCAACTTACAGTGGGAAATCAACGTGTGGGGAGAAGACCACGTTGCTGCTGCACAAATGTCATCCAAGGCTTGACAATCTGCAAAGGTAGTGGAAGTAGAAACTGCCCTGGTAGGATGAGGCCTCACTGGTGTAGCTAAGGTAATACCTTCTAAAGAATAACTGAAAAGAAATACATTGCGAAATCCAATGGGAAACCATGACTTTCGAAATATCCCTGCCTTTTCTATTTAAAGAGAAGGCAACAAATAGTTGGTCTGAACATCTAAATTCTCACGTTCAATGTAAATAAAAGCGAAGTTGACGAACATCCAATGTGTGCAGAATATATTTCCCTTTATTGGAATAGTTAGGGAAAAATACTGGTAGATGAATACATTGGTTGGGATTCACTGGTAAGACCACTTTAGGCATGAAAGATGGATCAGATTTTAGAGACGCACTGTCCTTGTGGAAAATTAAATAGGATGGCTTGATAGTAAGAGCTTGGAACTCCGAAACTCTCTTTGCTGAAATAATTGCCACTAAAAAGGTGGTCTTCCAGGACAGAAATTTAATATCGCACGAAGCTGCTGGTTCAAAGGGTGGTTCTGTTAAAGCCTGCAGGACCAAAGTCACATCCCACGGGGAGAATGATTTTTAACAGGAGGCCGCAATAAAAAGGCTTTACAGAGGCACACAGAAAAGGCAGAAACACCACTAAGGTGAAAATTCAAAATCGCTGCCAAATGTACCTTGATAGTGGAGAAACTAGCTCCTTCTTTAAAGGGAGAGGTCAAAAAGAGAAGTATTTCGGGAATAGAGGCAGAGAAGGGGTCTAAACTCTTATTCTTCGCCCAAACAGAAAACCTCTTCTATTTAATGGGATAAACTTACCTAGTAGAAGACTTCTGGGAAGCAAGAATAATCTCCTTTATGGGTGAAGCCAGCCAGCACTTAGTGAAATCACTGAAAGTGGACATACTAGGCTATAAGACGTAGGGTCTGAAGATTCGGGAGCGGTAGGAGAGAAGGATGAGATAACAGATCCGGAATTGGATCAAGCACCCAGGGTGGATGCCTCAAATGCGACCGAAGGGGGAACCACACCTGCCGAGGCCAAAAGGGCGCAATGAGGATCAGTTCAAGGCGTCTGGCTTTCTGAAGTACTCTGGGAATTAGAGGTAACAGAAGAAAGGCATACAGGAGACTCAGAGGCCAATCATGGGTCCCTGGGGGATTCCCCCTCTGGAGGATCAATGCAAAGTTGTTGTTGTATTTGTGGTTGAGAGGAGATGCAAACAGATCACAGCTCGAATAACCCCACTGACGGAAGATCTGTTGAGCCACCACTGGAATCAAGGACCAGTAGTGCGGAGTCAATATAGCCCTGCTCAATTTGTCCTGCAACACACTGGATGCTCCGGGAATGTGAGTTGCAATGAGAAAGCATCACATGGCCATCGCCCACTCCCAAACCCTCATGGCCTCGAAACACAGCAGATAAGAACATGTGCCTCCTTGCTTGTTTATATACCACACAACAGTCATGTTTGTGCGATAGAACCGCAATCATCCCGTGAGGAAGACCGTCTTTAAAGGTTTGCAGTGATAAAAGGACTGCTCTCATCTCCAGAACTTTGATGTGCAGTTTGGTCTCTGAGGGCGACCATGTCCCTTGGATCGTCTGTCCCTGAAAATGCCCACCCCAAGAGGGAAGAATCCGAGGTGACTGTCGCCACAGGGGTAGGAGAAATGAAAGGCCTGCCTGCTAGGAGATCCGGTGAATGGATCCACCATGAAAGATGCTTGTGATACACCAGGGTGAGAGTCAAACAGGAAAGAATAGGGGATTCTGTCAAGCTGACCACTGAACTGCAAGGGTCCACTGAAGGACCCTCATATGGTGCTGAGCCATCGGAACCAAATAAATGGTGGCTGCCATCGAACCTAGAGCCGTGAGAATGAGTGCGGCTGGAGAACAGGTTAGCTCCAACAAGGTCCAAACTTGGTCGCAAATAAGCAACAACCTTAGAGGATGTAAGGCTGCAATCTGAGAGGTGGTAGCCAACAGAGTGCCTATGAAGTCCAGTTTTTGGGTTGAAATCAGAGGATTTTGCCATGTTCACTGTGATACCCAGTTGATGGAACAGGGACAGTATGGTGTGAATATTGTCCAGTACTTGATGCTTTCTGGGGGCCATAAGGAGCCAATCGTCCAAATAGGGAAAAACTTGGATTCCCTGCAGCCAGAGATGAGCTGCTATCACCGGCATACATTTGGCGAACACCCAGGGGGCTGAGGTGAAACTATCAAATCCCGAGCAAAAGCAGAAAAAACTCCTGGACCGTCTATCCATTTTTACATGGTAGTACACATCCTGGAGGTCCACTGAACACATCCATTCGTTGCCATGCAAGACAGGCACAAATGATCATCAGTGACCATCCGAAACTTAAACTTCTGCAAGAACTGGCTCATGCGACCAAGATCCAAAATAGGACGTAGGTCCCCTGTTTTCTTTGGAATCAAAATGAAGCGGGAATAATTTCCGGATTCTCTCTGTCCTGTGAGGACCTGCTGAATGGCTCTTTTTGGAAGGCTTACAACCTCCTGTCGGGCTGCCTCTTCCTGATTAAGTGGCATGTCTAGAAGAGGACTGGAATTTGGTGGAATTTCCAAGAAGGGAATGCAATAACCCTTGAATACAATTGCTAGCACCCACTGATCGTTTGTAATACTTGCCTAGGCTAGCGGGTGCAGCAATAACCAACCCCGGACTGCCTACATGGAACGACAGTCGGCCAACACCTCAGGGACGTTGTAAAGGTTTCTCAGAGAACGGCTCCCTGAAACCTTGGTTTTAAGGGCCATCCCTGCCCCTGGGGCAATGTCTACTATTGAAACATCTTCCCAGTCCCCTGAAAGAGGAATCTTCCTGAACATCTTGAAAGGGAGACTGTGCCTTCCTGAACCACATTTTCTAACTCCCCTTCTGGGTCTTGGAAAATGACCTCTAAGGGGCAGAAAACGTGATCCCAATGGAGCAAGGTCTTCCCTTCCTGTTCACTGCGGGTCAAAGTCTCTTTCACAGTGGGACCAAAGAGTGTGGAACCATTAAATGGGGCGTTAACAAAAGACGTCTTTAAGGCCTCTGCAAACCCGCTCAAACGGAGCCAGGCATGACGTCTACTTGCGATACATGAGCCCGCCGCCTGTGAGGACCCATCCGCAGCACTGGAAATTAGCCTCCTGGACAAATTCACAACAAAATGAAGGGTTGACAGCTTTGGATAAACTGCCTTGAATTCCTCCTCAGACATGGACCCAGAGAGAGAAGAAGATGATTCCTTTATCAAATCCCTCTGGAGGCAGTGAAATACGCAAGATAATTTAGTGCTCGCAGGCTAAAGGCAGCCGAAGCGAACACCCACTTTTCAAATCTGCCCATAGCCCTCGATTCACGATTGGGCGGATGGACAGAACAACTCTGCTCTGCCAATTTCTTTTTGGTGGCAGCACCCCCCCCCCCCACAATAGCATCAACTGGGACCGCTTTGCACCAAAAGGTTCTATCTGCTGGAGGGCTCAGAAACTTGTCTGCTTTCTTGGGCACTGGCACCATGGTATCTGGCTCCTTACAAACCTTGATGGCCACAAGATCAATGACAGGATCAGCAGGGGAGGGACACCCAAGAGGTAGATGTCCCTGTACAGAAAGCCTCCAGAAATACGGCTTCCTCAGAGGATCGGGTTTGGGTAGACCCACCACCTTTGGCCTTGAGGATCTCTAATATATCTCCAAAGGAAACGTCCCTCCAGCGGAGATCTTGGGGACCCGTCCCCCTCATCAGCATCCATATCCTCAGTAAGAGACTCCATAGGGGAGTCAAGATGTCTCCAATTACAGGTCCTCTTCCTGGGCACTTCCTCTGCTGGGGGTGACATGGAAGAGTCAGAAGAGGAGGGGACCCCTGTGGGGGACATCCCCCTGGGGGCTAAGTCGGACGGGCTGACCAGGAGCAGGATGAGACAAGCCGCTCAGATATTGGGGCTGGGTAGGATGAACGTGCACGGGAGAGGCAGCTCAGAGAAAGATCTTTTGGCAGCCTGGAAAGCGGAAGGACTAGAAGAGGTTCCATCTCCCTTTCCCACCGATAAAACCCTAGCGGAAGAGAGAGTGGACCCCCCCAGTCTCACCACTCCACCAGACAGCACCGGACCAGAACTGTTGAAGGCCGAGGAGCCCAGGGGAAGAGACTGGTCCAAAAATCCCGGGCCCGAATCCAACCCCAAAGACCCTGGCTCGACAGGTCCGGCTGGCTGGGTGGCCTATTCTGGGGGAAGAGAAAACACCAGCTGCTGATCCAGTCAGGGAAGGACCCAAATTGGGCCGCGGAGCTCCCCTAGCCTCAACTCCGCTCAACAATCCCTGAGAATCCAAGCCACTGGTCGGATGAGGAGCGATCGAAGGGAGAGTGGGAGATTGGATCCCTGACTTGTGGGCTGCAGAAGCCAGAAAAGCCCAAACTCCATCTGAGCTTTCAGGAAGGCCCGCATCATCCTGTTCATATCCATAGGGAGGACACTCCTGGTAGGTCCTCCATCTCCTCTCATTCTTCCGGTAGAGTAACAGCTGGAGCTTGAGTGTAGTCTCTTGCATTCCCTAGATCGATACTTACCTGGAGAAGACACCTGCTGATAAGGCAAAGGATCCAAAGGAAGATCCTCCACTACAATTGGCTCCGGCATGTCTCTTGGATCAGACAGAATTGGAACCAAACTCAACAAAGGATCCGAGGTGATACTTCTCGAATCCCGCTTATCCGAAATGGTCGGAGCCATAGGTACAGTGCCTACCCTCAGATCCAAAGGCCTGGAGCTGTGATCCTTGGATCCAGGAGAAGGCACCGAAGGTACCGGATCTGAGGGCTTCGGGTCCGAACTCTTGCATTCAGGAGTAAACTCCCTGGACGATCTGGGACCCAAAGATCTCTGCTCTGAAACTGCCCTGGCTGGAGCCGGATCTGAGTACCTAGGATCTGACAGCCTGGGATGCTTGGTCGGGGCCTCAACGGAAAGCTTCTTTCTAGTCCAAAAGAGCCCGCCTTGGTCGGGGAACCAGTGACCAAGGGGCCCCCTTTAACCAAGCCTTTGATAAAGAGCTTATTACGACAGCTGACAAATGCCGCATTCCACCTCGAGGTGGTTGCCGCCGAGACAGTAAAGGCACTCCTCGTGTGAGTCGGAAATAAGCATTGTCCGCCCACAAGAGGAGCACCTTTTAAAACTTAACTGTTTATCTGACATAGCCGAACGGTAAACCAAAGCACGAAGTCAACAAACATGCCAAAGTTTGAAAAGCCTACTAAATGCGTCCGAACACACACACTTAACTAAGCAAGTACTTGCACACCACAAAAGACTAGGCTGAACTCAAACCCCGAGGAAAAAAAAAAAAAAAGACTTAAACAAGGGTAGAACTCAACAGGGAGGGGATAGTTAAGACAGAAAAACTATCTGCTAACACTACAACCCAGAGAAATTACAAAGAATTACCGAAAGATTATGAAACTTTACTAGAAACACTTACACTAATAGAAGGTGAGCAATCTACATCTCACTGACTGAGCGGCAAACGAGATCTGAGGGAGTGTAGGGCAGCAGAGCATTATGAGAGGAGCTTGAGCTAAGCTGTGTTCTGAGTATGCTGGCTCGTTCCGATATCGGACCGAAGACCCTAACATGAAGAATGGTGACTAGATAACCATATCATGCAGACATCATTCATCTAGTTTCAAATTGCCTAAAATTCACTAGCTTCTCTTTCTAAAAGCATGCTGTGTTACAGAAAAGCGTATGGTCCATTATGGGGATAAGAATGCACTACTACTTGCTTTACTAGGATCTGCTGAAAATCTCAGTTTACAATTAAAAGGCTCTACAGAGGCATCTCATTGTAAAACCTTTAATGAGCTTCATTTCACTGTCCAAAGTCCACCAGCTTCCTACTAATGAGTGTGTGCTTTTGCACAAGTTCATTCACTAATCCCCTCCTCCATAATGTACACTGCCATTCTCTGGCCACACCACTCGAAACAAACTAAAATGAAAGTTATACAAGAGTACTTACCCTCCCCTAACAATTTCACGTTTGTCTGTTCCATCTGGTTCAACCTGTACATTATTGGATATGACCTCAAAAGGTGCAAGTCTTCTTTTCAGAGACTTTGATTCCAGAGATCTTCCTCCTCTACCCATAACACACTGCCCCCCATCTCTGATTCAGTTTGCACTCTAACTCCAAAAAATATGCATAACTCTAGGAACTTAACTAAGGACCCGAAAGGGGGGGGGGTGGCACCCCAAAGGAAATGCCCAATCACACAGGAGGCAAACCACTAACAAGAAGGAGGGAAAAGGGACGAAGAATGGTTGAAGTATCAATAAACAGAAAACGGAGATAGTACAGTTTTGTACCTACCATAAATGTAGATGTTCGAAGATCCACATTGCTGCAGTCCTAACAATTGGGTAGTCCGCTGTCCTCGGTCGGCCCGAATATCAAAGTATAAGGCTGACGTCGGTCAGGGCGCATTTGACTGACGTCAGTACGTCAGGGTACAAATGCGCATGACCGGCGCCATATCCTCAGTCTTTTCTTGCCCCAGATGTCAGAAGACCCTAAAAAGAAAGGTCAAAACCAAAAGATAGCAACCAACCAACCAACCAACCACCCGTGCACTAACTATATGTACAATATATACAATATACACAAAATGTACAACCCAACCCACACAACCACCTCTAACAACAGAGGGGAAGGAGGGAGGGTAAATTGGACTGCAGCAATGTGGATCTTCGAACATCTACATTTATGGTAGGTACAAAACTGTACTATGTTCTTCATCTCACATTGCTGCAGTCCTAACAATTGGGTAGAATCCCAAAGCAGAGGTAAGGGAGGATGGCTAACTACAAGGAAGCAGGAGCTGCCAAAATGCCCTGCAAAACAGCAGTGGCAAAACCAGCCCTGGACTTAGAGTAAAGTGGCAGGTGATAATGCTTAGAGAAAGTATGCACAGAACTCCAAGTAGCTGCCTCCAAAATATCCTTGGTTGCCACTCCCTCAAAAAGCTGTTGAAGTGGCAGTAGCCCTAGTGGAATGAGGCCTAATCCCAGCTGGAACCTCCTTGCCATGATGGGAATAACAGAAAGCAATGCAAAACCCAATCCACTTAGAAATAGTTTGTTTTGATACAGGCTTGCCCTGAGAACTCAAAGCAAAAGAAACAAACAACTGCTGAGACTGCCTGAAACCTTTAGTTCTGTCCAAATAATAACGCAACTGCCTGTGGACATCTAAAGTGTGCAAAATCTTTTCCCCTTTATTTTGGGGATTTGCATAAAAAGTAGGCAAATGAATAGTTTGGTTTAAAGCCACACTAGAAACCACCTTAGGCATAAAGGAAGGATTAGTACGTAATGATACCCTTACCCTATTCTTATGGAAAATCAAGAAAGGCTCAACCGCCATAAGGGCCTGTAATTCAGAAACCCTTCTTGCAGAGGTAATGGCCAACAAAAAAGCAGTCTTCCACGATAAATATTTCAACTCAGCAGTAGCTGCAGGCTCAAAAGGTTGTAGAGTGAGTTTCTCCAACACAAAATTGAGATCCCAAGCAGGAGTAGGAGCTCTTCGTGGGGGTCTTATATTCTTTGCCCCTCTAAGAAATTGCTTGAACAAAGGATGAGAAAACAATGGTGGGTTGCAATCATAGTGAGCTGAAATTGCTGCAGCATGAACTTTAATAGAAAAGAAAGACAAACCTTTGTCTAGCAACTCAGTAAGATATTGAAGAGCCACACACAAATTAGGCTCAGAAACATCAAAATCTTTTGCTGCACTCCAAAACAAAAATCTCTTCCATTTGTCTGCATGACACTTTCCTTGTACTAGGCCACCTAGCTTCCAAAATAACATTTAAAACTTGCTGAGGAAGTGGAGGCCCACTATGGTTCAAAACAGAATATGCCAGGCTGTTAGGTGCAGAGAGTGAAGCTTGACATTTAGCAAATGGCTGTCCTCCTGCGACAACAGGTGTGGAATCAAGGCAAAGGCCATGGAGGCTTCCGTACCAGACTTCTCAGTAATGGGTACCAGTGTTGTCGAGGCCAATCCGGAGCTATTAAAATCATCCTCGGCTTGTCCTGTCTGACCTTCAGAAGTACCTTTAGGAGGAGAGGCAGAGGTGGAAAGGCATACACATGAAGATTGCTCCAATTGAAAGAAAGAGCATCCACTCTCCAAGCTGTGGGATGAAACCTTTTTGTGCAAAACCTTGGCAGCTGATGGTTTAGTGGAGAAGCGAACAGATCTATGTCTGGAGTTCCCCATGACACTGTCAATTTCTGAAATACATGAGGATCCAATTTCCACTCGTGGGGATCCATAATTCGTCTGCTCAACACATCTAAGGAGTTCTGTGCTCCTGGCAGAAACCTTGCCTGAAGATTGAGCTGTAAACTGAGAGCAGTCTCCCACAAAATCATTGCTTGCCTGCATAGAGGATAAGAATGCGTTCCCCCTTGCTTGTTGATGTACCACATGACAGTTGTGTTGTCTGTTAGAATCAACACCTGCCCTGGAAGAAGTAATTCCTTGAAAGCAATTAATGCAAACTGGACTGCTAACATCTCCTTCATGTTGATATGTAGATGTTGTAGTCTGACAGGCCACTTGTTTTGTATCCACTTTCCATTCAGATGAGCTCCCCAAGCTTTGTCTGAGGCATCTGTCGTTAAAATCTGACTCGCCTCTGGCCGGGTCACAGAGTCCCTTGTTTAGGTGACATTCCTGAGCCCACCACAAAAATTCCTTTTGAATGCAAGGTATTATTTGAATGACAGTGTCCAGATCCTGGCAGTGCTGTGTCCATACATTTTTGAGATACCATTGTAGCTTCCTCATATGCAGTTTGGCATTGGGAAGTACCAGAATACAAGATGCCATGAACCCGAAGGCTTGAAGGACTGTCCTTGCAGTCAGCCCGGACTGATGGGATAGTTGATGGAAGTAAAGGGATAGACTCTTTTGTTTGTCCGGGGTTAAAAAGGCCATCTGGGATGCTGTATTCAGTCTCACACCCAGAAAGCACATGTCTTGAGAGGGTACTAGACTGGACTTTATTTCGTTCACAGAATACCCTATGCATCTTAGCACTGCTATCACATATTCCAAATGATGAAGAAGCTCTTCTCTTCCTTGAGCCAGAATTAGGCAGTCGTCCAAATAAGGATAGATCTGTATTCTTTGTAGTCTGAAGAAAGCTATCACTGGAGCCAGAACTTTCGTGAACACTCTGGGCGCAGTAGATAAGCCAAAGGGCAATGCAGAGAACTGATAGTGAGAAGTCCCAGGTCGAAAACGCAGGTACTTCCTGCAACTTAGTCTGATAGGAACATGAAGGTAAGCCTCCTTGAGATCCAAAGTTACCATCCAATGATCCTTGCCCAGCAGAGGTAAAAGCTGCTGCAACGTCAACATTTTGAACTTGGGAATGTCCAGATAAGTGTTGAGAATAGATAAATCCAAAATTGGTCTCCACGTGTTCCCCTTCTTTGGTACTAGGAACAGGCGAGAATAAAATCCTAGGCCCACTTCTGGCAGAGGGACCGGCTGTATGGCCCCTAGTTGGAGCAACAGAGAAACCTGTTTGTGAGCCTCTATTCTTTGTTGAGGAGGAACGCCTGGCATGCCTTTGAAAGGAGGCAAGGTATGGAAATAAAACCTGTAGCCGTGGTGTATGATATCCAATACCCATCTGTCCTGGGTAATTAAACTCCAATTTTCTTTGAAAAGTGCCAACCTTCCCCCCAAAGGTGCTGCCAGACGAGCAGGCTCTGGCAGCTGAAAAGGTAGGTCATTGGGTCTGCTTACGAAAGGACTGACCCCTGCCATCACCCGAAGCCTGTGCAGGAGAACTCCCTGTTCTAGGCCTGAAAGAGCCTTGAGCTCTGCCCTTACCACGTCTAGATCTACCCCTAGACTGTGAATCATAAGAAGGATACGTCCATCCTTTAGTAGGCCAATTTCTACTAAACTTTGGAGGCTGGACTTGCAAAAAATCTTTAACAGTCTGCATAGACTTAGCCTTGTCCTCCATTTTCTTTAAAACTGTCTCAACAGGAGGACCAAACAACACGTCAGATTGTAAAGGAGCATCTAAAATCCTTGTTTTAACATGTTCAGACAAATTCTGATCCCTCAGCCAGGCGTGCCTGCGAAGAACTGACCCAGTGGCAGCCACCCTAGATGAGGCCTGTACAGCATCAAAACCACATTGCAAAGAATGCTTACCCACCTGTTCAGAAACATGCACTAAATCTTGCAACTCCTTACAATCAATACCTACTGCCAGAGCATCAACCTTAGATTTCAATTGTGAAAGGAGATAATTTTGGTATTTCAACATGTGAAACTGGCAATTCAGAGCCCTCATAGCAAGAGTGGAAGTAGTATAGACTTTCTTGCCCCATCTATCCAAGGCCCTAGCCTCCTTGTCTGCAGGAACCGGATTCTTAACAACAGAAGCCTTAACCCCTTTAGGCCCATGGCTAACAGTTTCTGGGTCTGCCCTAGGACTCTTAAAAAGATACTTATGAGCTTCAGGCACCCTGTAATACCTATCCGGCTTAACAGGAGCAGGAGGCAAAGAATCAGGATTAAGAGAAGCTTCCATAAAAACATCTTCCACCACAGCCAAAACAGGAGGTATAGCCAAAGGCCTATGCTGGGGTAACAACAAAAATTCCCTAAGCCTTTTTCTGGAATCAGAGAAGTCCTGACCTTCCCACTTAAAATGCTCCCTCATGGAATGAAGAGTTTCTGAAAAAGAAAAATCCTCAGGAGGAGTAGCAGAAGGAGTAGAATCATACACATCAGAATCAGAATAAGGAGAGTACTCCTGCAAGTCTTCAGTCAAGACTCTGAAACATCTGAAGCCTGCTCAAAACCCCTAGCTCAGGCTCCACTCTAGGCCTCTTATCAGGAGGGGGCATGGAACCCCTAATCAAAGTAATCAAATCTTCTGCCATTTTAAGCATATGCTTCTTGGGCACAGTACCTGAAGAGCTAGGGGTAACACTAACTGAAGCTAAACCTGGCCTGCCCCTGGGGGAAGCCTTTGAAACAGAAGGAGAGGGCCTAGCCACCTTAGGAAGGGAGGGGAGTATAGTAACATGAGAAGCCCCCTCAGCCTGACTATTCTCCTGAGAGGCCACATCTTGTAATAACAAGGTCTCCCCCTGGGAACACAAAGAAACCTCCGGTGGAGCCACCGGCTCCACTGACACCTCCAAAGAACCGGCGTCTGGTACAGACGGTTCTTCCAGCCTAGGCTTAACTGCCTTGTCCTTGCGCTTCTTTGAAGAAGCGCCGGAGCATCCAACGGCATTTTATAGTTACACCGCTTCCCAAAGACTAACCTCGCACAATCCAACCTTCTCTTTATAGTGCGTTTATTAAATCTAGCACAAGAGCAACAGCCAACAACGTCGTGCTCAGGCCCTAAGCAAGGAATACACAAAGTATGATAATCTTTATGCGGTATCTGTTTCCCACAAGAAATGCAATTATTAACTTTTTCTGACATCCGGTAAATGACTGAGGCAAGAAAAAACAAAAATATTCCCCAACGGGGTACTTAGCCAACTTTGAACTCGGTCTGAAACTTCTAAATTGAAAAATCTCAGAACGCCAACCGGCACTTGCAACACTGCTTCTGCATCGGACCATGCGGCAAAAAAGACTGAGGATATGATGCCGGTCATGCGCATTTGTACCCTGACGTACTGACGTCAGTCAAATGCGCCCTGACCGACGTCAGCCTTATAATTTGATATTCGGGCCGACCGAGGACAGCGGACTACCCAATTGTTAGGACTGCAGCAATGTGAGATGAAGAACATCTACTGTTATGGTAGGTACATAACTTTCGTATCTATTGTCGCCTTTTCCATTCAGTTTCAACTTTTGACAGAGAGATCCTAGACATATATAATTTCAGGGAAGCCCTAGGACAGAACATTTCACAGACTGGTAGAACCAAAAGAGAAACTAGATCTTGACTGTACATCAGATTTATAACTGGATAAAAACGTGAGTGGTATGCCAAGCAGCAGCGGCACAAATTTCATCAAAAGAGGATCTGGAAAGAAAACAGAAGTTGTAACTGCCATGGCAGACTGGCCCTTATGTTTTGTGGACAAGGACACACAAAGGTAACAGCCACTTAAATAAGGCTATATCAGATGCAGGTTTGCCTAGCCTGGCCTCAGAAAAGCAAACAAATAACAGTTTTGTTTTTCTAAATGTTTTGGTTATGTTCAATTAAAAATCTAAGTTGCCAATGGATGCCAAGCAATGAAGCAAATATTTACCACCTTTATTACTAAAACTTTGGAAAGAAAATGGGTAAAAGAATAAGGTGGTTCAAGGTGGATTTGAAAGCCACTTTGGGGGAATAGAGAGGGATTAGTCTGAAGCAACCCTGTCCTTCAGAATAATCAAATGAGGAGGAACAGCAGACAATACATGCATCTCAGACACTCGTCTAGCAGAGGTAATGGCCCTCGAAAGACTGTTTTCCAAGATAGAAACTTGAAGGAACAGGCAAGCCAAAGGCTCAAAAGGAGAGCTGGTCAACACTTTCAGCATGAAAGGTAGATCCCAAGGAGGCGAAGGATCCTGGAACTGGTGGTTTGAACAAATAAATACCTTTCAAGAAGTCCTCTAAGATCTTAAAGGCAGCCATGATGTATTACCTCTGCTAACGTGAAAAAAAGAAACAGTGAAAAGCTAAACTGTAACACCAGAATAACTCAAACCAGATGGAAAAGGTTCAGAAAGAAAATCCAGAATGGCATCAAGAGGTGCAGAAAAATGATGCAGACCTCTAGGAGATGCACAAATAGCAAAACATTTCCACTTACTGGCATAAACCTTCTGTGTCAAAGATTTTTATGAAGATGATAGGCTGTTGATAACTGTCAAAGAGCTTGGGGTTCCTGGCTATTAATGAATTAGTGAAACCACGTGGTCAACCTGAGTTTATGAAGGCTGGGTGGAGAAATCCCTGCTGAATGGGTAATCAACCCAGGCATGAGGTCCAGCACCCAGGAAAGGTGACGTAGGTGAGGTTATAATAATAACGGGGAACCGTATGTCAGTGCCAAAATGGAGCAATGAAAATCACAGTTGCTCTGCAATGAGATGCCTTCTGAAGAAACTTTACTATAGGAGAATAAGCATGTAAGCATACAGGAGACACAGGGGCCAAACATATACAACAGTGTCCCTTGGTGACTGTACCTTGGAAGGAACAGCTACGGTTGCATTTCATACTGGTTGGAGTGGTAAACAGATCACTGCATAAAGTGAGTGCCCCAGCACTAGAAAATTTAAGCTGCTACTTCTGGATTGAGACACCACTTGTGAATGAGAATGTCTCTGCTTAAACTGTCCTCTAGGAATCTGGTCTTCCCTGGGATGTGTGTTGCAATTAGAAACCAGATAGAGAAGATTGCTCACTGCCACACTCCCATGGCCTCCTCACTAACAGTGTAAGATCATGTTCCCCCTTTCTTAAGTATCAATCCACAGACATTTGTCCTTCTGAACCACAATCACACCCTTGGGGTGAAAGCCCTGAAAGGACTACAAAGCTATAAGGACCATTCTTATCTCCAAGACATGTGTGGAGTTGCTTTGGAGGGTGACTACACTCCCTGGACAGCCTTCCTTTTGTACTGCCCTCCCTACCACAGAAGAGAGGCATGCAAAGGGACAGTGGCCCGAGGCTGAGGAAGAATGTGAGATTGGCTCGATGGTAACAAGGGGGAAACTCCAACAACCATCCATCTGATCTGAACCCATCAACTGTATGTTATCACAATCGGAATATCCACGGGATAAGTTAAGTACAACTACTGAGCTGCTACTGTCCACTGCAGAATCCTCATATGGTACCGTGCTAAGACTACCAGGCAAATCAAAGGTTCATAGGAGATTACTAAGCTAATGGCTTAAGAGCCCTTACAAGCCAAGCCAATACAATCCAATTTTACCCAATTTACGGCCCCTATGGGCAGGGGAATTAAATTGATTTGTGCCTATGCACCGAGTATCTTACAGATTGTCCCTGTCCATAAGGGACATAAGCACTAACCCAGGTTGAATTTGTGATTCCCCATCTAGCCATCCATCCAGCCTTAATTCCTTTTTCCCATTTTGCACATAGGGTCGGGGTGTGTTACTTCAACAGTGAATCTCAAGCCAAGGTTTACACCACCAGGTGGCTAGCCCTGATGCGGAAGTTCATCCATATAACTCTCTTGCACACACACTTGCGCACCTACGGCCAATTTACTGTGTCCAATCCACCTACTGCATGTCTTTGGAATGTAGGAAGAAACTCAAGTATCTGGAGGAAACCCACACGACTGGAGGAAGGACATGTAGACTCCATACAGAAGGCACCCAGCCAACAATTGAACCACAGAACCTCTTGCTCCGAGGCCACAATGCTAACCACTACACCACCACAGCTGCCCACTGTGATTCCTCACCCACTGATACAAATTTTGTTCTAAGAGGGCCAGAGAAGGGCTTGCTTAATATGAACAGGAAGCCTGTTTCAATGGAGGAGCAATTTCTGAGACATATCTTGTTTCTCCGGCATGCTTTGTTTGAGTCGCTGATCAAGTTTAGATCCCTAGATCGTGAGACCCTTCTGCTGTTTGGCTTATGGATGTGTAGCAGCTCCATCAGGGCTGGATTTGTGAATGCCTTGTAAGGTCAGGCACAGGTCACTCAATCATTGGTAGAAGACAGAATAAAAAGATAAGGCTTTTAATCTATCTGCATAGGCTATGTTGTTCAGACCCTGTATTTTCTTTGTAAGGAACCTCGGAGTTGCTCCAGCTGTTGCAAGTGCCTAGTCAAGTACATGCCAGATGGTGGGATTGTATTTGATTATTGGTTTAATGAGGGCTGGGTACAGCTGGACTACAATTTCATTGGCTCTGGATGCCATGCCTTTACTGATAAGTCGTGCCACACAGGACTTCCTCACCACTGTACACAGACTGTGGTCAAAGTTCAGGCTATTTTTCTGTGCACCTAGATCTCTCACCTCTGATTCTACTCTTAGGGGTGTGGCAATAATGTTGCAATTTGCACAGGTATTTGATTTCCTAGAGGGTATGTAATGCATTTTTTTGCATTTAGTTTCAGGCCATGGTTATGGTACTAATAATTTGCCTGCTCTAGAACCTCCTGAAGGGTATCTACATTGTTGGGGGATTCAAGGATTGCCACCAGCTTGCAGTCAGCAAACTATCATCCACAGACCTTCTACATTAGCCTCGATTTCAGAGACATATACACTACTAGTACATGACCTTTTGCTGAACCTGGATTTACCCACTTTAACCACATGTCCTATATCAGTGAGACAGTTGGCTACCTTTCTTATGACATACGGATTTATGCCCAGTTTTGTGAGTTTATTTATAATATCAGAATGGGGATCTGTGTCAAACGCCTTGGCCAGGTGGAGGTAAGCAGTATGCACCGTTTTATTCTCATCCATGGCCTAAGTGACTTTCTCAAAGAAATCTACCAAATTCAGTATGCATGACCTGCCCTTGGCAAAGCCAAACTGGGTCAAGACTAGTGCTTGGAAGTTTCTTCCTTTTTCCTTTTGGCTACTCACATTAGGGGTCATCACAACAGATAATCTGTTTCCATTTCTTCATGTCCTCTGCACCTTGCTCTGTCACACCAATCACCTGCATATCCTCTCTTACCACATCCATATACCTTATCTTAGACCTTCCACTCTTCCTCTTACTTGGCAGCTCCATCCTTAGCATCCTCTCCCAATATACCCAGCATCCCTCCTCAGCACATGTCTAAACCAACCCAATCTCGCCTCTCTGGCTTTGTCTCCAAACCGTCCAACTTGAGCTAACCCTCTACAATATACTCATTTTTAAACATGTCCATCCTGGTCACACCCAATGCAAATCTTAACATCTTTAACTCTGCCACCTCAGACTCTTGTCTTTACATTAGGGCCACCATCTCCAACCCATGTAACATAGCTGGTCTCTACCATCTTGTAGACCTTCCCTTTCACTCATGGTAGCAGTCTGTCACAAGTCACTTCTGACACTATTCTCCACCCACTCCACCCTGCCTGCACTCTCTTCTTCACCTCTCTTCCACACTCGCCATTACTCTGAACTGTTGATCCCAAGTATTTAAACTCATCCACCATCTTCAACTCTACTCCCTGCATCCTCATCATCCCTCTGTCACCCCCCCCCCATTCACATACATATATTCTGTCTTAGTCCTGATGACCTTCACTGCTCTCCTCTCTAGAGCACATCTCCACCTCTTCAGGGTCTCCTTAACTTGTTCTATACTCTCACACAGAAATCTGCAAACATAACAGTCCACAGGGGCTCCTGGTCTGGCCTCGTCTGTCAACCTGTCCATCACCATTGCAAGTAACTGCTCACAGCTGATCCTTGATGTAATCCCACATCCACCTTGAATGCATCCATCTCTCCTAATGCAGACCTCACACCAATGTCACACTGCCCTCATACATATTCTGTACAACTCTTACATACTTCTCTGCTACTCCCGACTTCCTCATACAATATCAAAACTCCTCTCTAGGCACCCTGTCTTATGCTTTCTCTAAGTCTACAAACACACAATGCAACTCTTTCTGACCTTCTCTATACTTCTCCATTACCCTCAGAGCAAATATCGCATCTGTAGTGCCAGTGGCGGCTGGTGACTTCAAATTAAAGGAGGGCTGCAGGAGACAGCTGAATGTGTAGGGCCAATGGGAAGGTGTGTGACCAACTTGAAAGGGGGGGGGGGTGGAGCTATGCTAAAAACCACAACAACTGGAACTTTAATTAAATACGCTGCCCTGGGTGCCAAACAGTCATTACGAGAGTCCAATCAAGACAAAATGAAGTGTAGAAGAAAAAAATATTTCAATGCATTGGCTACATGACAACTTACTTAATATCCAGATGGAAACAGGTTGTGAGGCATGAAAAAGTAAATTACTTTTTAAATACATTACTGGAATGCCTGTCAAAATCAAGTATAAAAAACCAAGCAGCACTCAACTCAAACCACTACTCCTTGCACTGCAGTTCAAATTATAATTTATATTCAGCTTTATAAAATTACCAAGTAACATGCTGAAAGTAGCAATCTCTGTGATACCTCCACTTGTAAAAATGTTTCTTATCCAAAAAAGACCTGCTGCCTGATACAACTATCTACTTGTTTCATGGGGAAGACATGATCAAAGTAAAAAATGAACAGCAAACAAGAAACAAGCTCAAGATAAATTGCTTAAAGGATTCCTGCACAAGTTATGTGATAGATTGGCATTCTGTTTAGTTTATGGGTAAGCCTGCAAAGATGACTGCAAGTCTCCAACAAAAGATGACTGCAAGTCTCCAACAAAAGATGACTGCAAGTCTCCAACAAAAGATGACTGCAAGTCTCCAACAAAAGATGACTGCAAGTCTCCAACAAAAGATGACTGCAAGCCTCCAACAAAAGATGACTGCAAGCCTCCAACAAAGGATGACTGCAAGCCTCCAACAAAGGATGACTGCAAGCCTCCAACAAAGGATGACTGCAAGCCTCCAACAAAGGATGACTGCAAGCCTCCAACAAAGGATGACTGCAAGCCTCCAACAAAGGATGACTGCAAGTCTCCAACAAAGGATGACTGCAAGTCTCCAACAAATGTAATGAGCTTCTGAAAATACTGTAATCCTGTCCTTTTATTACAAATACTGTCATATACATTTCAATACCCAAGGCTTATACATTATCTAGTTATGTAAATATTCTCAGCATGGCAGCAATGAAAAGGCTTTCAATGCTTATAATTCTTTAACAGTATGCTTATTAATGCTTACTTGCATCTTACAATCTCCAAGCTTACCCGATGATCATTAAAGCATTGCTACTTAAACGGAGCAACAGGGCACTGTGACAGCATGCATTTCCTGAATAAGAAGCATAAATCAACAGTATAAAAATATGACAGAAAACCAGAACATTCTGCAAAATCAAGGACAGATGAAAAGCCACGGTCGTACTTGTGGTCTACCTTGGATGGGGGAAGAGACTGCACACTTACACTGCATAACAGCTCCTTGCCTTCCTTGGACACATCCAGAGCCACTACAATGGGGAGTGGGGTGCAACAAGTATGTCACAATTTGAAATGTCTCTGGATGACAGTAATGGCTCTGACACTCATACCTCTCAACTTCAGAGCAAGAAATCTGGACAAAGCCATACATAGAACTAGAAGTGGGACTCAGGCCCAAAAATAAGGACAAGTTTTAAATATTGCTCTTATTAACTTAGATAATAGAACAGTAGTAGGTCTTGCATTAGTACAAATGTTCTGAAGGGTATGAAATCTGAAACTCAAATGTCTGTCATTATTTTCTTACTTCAATCTTTAATGACTTGCCAGTAATTTGCCAGAAAACCACAATTTTATGAAAAACAGACCAAAAATGTTATGCAAAAATATAAAGTTGCCACACAATACACCTGGGAACCTGTCAAAAAAGGGATACCTTTTTAATATTAACACTGTTAACTTGAGCAGCTAATAAAATAAGAGCATCTACATACATTTCTGAAATAAAAGTAATCTATAACTCTGATCATTACAGTTATATATAATTGTAAACCCTCCACGTTTTCTTCCAAAATTGTCATTTTGAGGAGGGACTATTAGGGGAGAGCAACATTTTGTGCCAAAATTGGGGACAATGGAGAGGTTTGGATATTGCTAATTCTACAAAGCGATTTGCACATACCTCTCAACCTCTTAATGCAGGAAATCTGGACAAGGCCAAATATACTGGGGGAACATATAAACACTACTAAAAATTGTTCTTGTATAAACTTAAGACAGTTAATGGAATAACAGGTCTTGCATTAGCATGCATTTTCTGAAGGTTATGACGTTTGAAACTCAATGTCTGTCATTTAGTGACTTCATTCCTAAATGATTTACTAGAAAACCACAAATTTTATGAGGAACAAACCAAAAATAAGAAGCAAATATCTATTCATTCTGCAAAAATATGGACAACTGAGAGGTATAGTTCAACCGGGGCTGTCGGAGTTTGCTTCCCCCCCTAACAAAATCATGGCTGAATGGAGCCTCCCCCCTTCAGCAATTCCAATGTCCCATTCCTTGGTTATTTTGCACCATTTACCATAAACACTGCAATGTGTATACTCTGCTTTATTTCTGCAATGATTAAGATTTCATTTGAAAGTTTTATTTTGCATTTTACAGCACAAACCCTAATAGATATATGTTAAAGCAATGCAGTATCACAATGAAAATAGACTTAACATTAAAACTTCTCTGCCCTCGAAACTCACATGCATTGAAACAGCATTGAAACCCACATTCAAAGAAATTACATTTTGCCAGTGTCAGATAAAGATTAACTCTGGGCTGTTTTCAAAATCATAGGCCCCTTGAACATGAAACATACACATGCTCTTTGATTCACCTTCCTGACTATTACATTATATTCCTTGTACAATACAGTAAAGTTGTTAGAGGGCATTTTAAAATTATTGTTTTGAACATTTTTACAGTAAACAATGAAACAAAATGCATACACCAATGACAAAACTGCCCAATTCAAAACATTTCCATCATAAAAAAAGTCTACTCAACCTTCTATAGTCCACCAGTATCAGTAAATATGCACAATCTCTGTAGTAATATCCACATTAAAGAAATCTGTAACTAATAAAGAGGTTGCTGCTAGCAAACAACTTTATATGTCATTGTTTAATCGACAAATAAAGTGCCTGTTACCCTTGAAGAATAAATTGCCTATGTTGCATGCATTAAAAAAATGATAAGATAGTAATACCGCAATAGGGAATGGATGGCAAACTGATAACAGGTTCATAGTTACTAGGTATCTTTGCCAAAAAAGACTGCAGCATCCACCCGCTTTACAACACAATACAGTATCAGCAATGCATCTACCTACTGTGGGAGTAGAACCCATAGCCTTCTGTATCAAAAGCAAGTACACTACCTGTTGTGCTATTAACAATGCTAGCAGACTTACCATAAGCAGCACTTGTTCCCCTGCAGCTCTCAGCTCCTTGTAAAATCTACTCAACACTCAGTTGCATCTCTGAACTTTGCAGCACAAAAAATCTGGAAAAAGCCAAAATTTATTGGGGGCAAAAGGCCAAAAACCAGGGACACATTTTAAACATTGCTTGTATAATGTTGGAAAGTTGCTAGAATAAAATGCTGTGTTACCACCATACATTTCACTGCCACGTCTTGAACCCAGGGGACCCTGTGCAAAACAGTCAGAGCAACATATCACTATGCCACATCAGCTGTTTTGTGAAAGAGGAAGACAGAAACTTAAATGGCTACCATTTAGTGAATTCAGTTCTCACACCACAGCACAGCTGTCAACCTCTTAGCACAAAACACCTGAACAAAGCCAATAATGGGTGAATACAGCCCCCAGACATTCAGTGAATTCAGTTCTCACCATAGCTCTCAACCTCTTAGCAAAAAACACCCGAACAAAGCCAGTATTTTTATTTATTTATTTATTTTACATTTGTTGACCGGGATAGTCCAACTGGATGCATGTCCATTTTCAGCGGAGGCCCGGGGAGAAAAGCTTCAAGGGTAAGCAGATACAGCATTACATAATACCAGCATTACATATTACAAAAAGACTATTTACAGAGATTACATAAGTAGGCAAGTTAAACAAGTTCCACAGGTTACAGTTAATCCTGAACACAAGTCAGGATTAAATTAAATTACACAGTAAACTGGTTAACAGATTTTTACCCATTCTAGAGAGAGTTAGCCAGGCTTGATACATTGACATAGCCAGTTAAGTGACAAATGTTGTTCGAGTTTAGTTTTAAATTGACCTAAGGTGGAAAGTAAGGTAATATCAGCTGGAAGAGAGTTCCAGGATCTACTTACAGAGTTTGCAAAGAGAGAATCACCAGTTGTTATTAATTTTGCTTTTCTGAATTAGTAGTTTGTTAGAGGATCGAAGCGGTCTAGGATTGTTATAGGGGGTAATAATATTTTTAAGTGCAGGAGTACTGTCCGGATTACAGAGGATTTTATAGGTCATAATCAGTTGGTTATACTGGATTAGGCTGGGTAGTTCAAGCCAACCAAGCTGATTTAGATTGATGAAATGATGTGTTCTAAAAGGCAGCCCAGTGGCAAACCTGGCAATGTGGTTGTAGCAAATTGAGAGTTTGTTAAGGAGAGTCTTGTTCAAATTCGAGAGTAGAGGGGATGCATACAGAAGGGTTGAAAGAAGGTGAGAGCGAGCTATGGCAATTTTAGCTGGAGGGGTTAGGAAGGCTTTTATTCTGTAAAGTGACCCTAGTTTTTTATTGATGGTTTTGATAGTTTGGTTAACATATAGGTCAAATTTTAGATTATTGTCTATGATAATACCTAATAGTTTTGTAGATGGGTCAGGGGAGATTATTGTGCCATCATTTGATTTTATGGTAAAGGTGAAAGCGGTAGACCTACGTGTTGGTGAAAATAACAGCATTTTAGTTTTTTTGGGATTTAGGATCAGACGATTTTCAGAAAGCCAGTTTTCTATTGTATTAAAGGTGGTCTGGGTAGCTGACCACAACTCTAATGGAGATGTGGCTGAGCAAATCAGAGTCGAGTCATCAGCATATTGGATACAGCTGACTTTTGGGATGACAGTATAAATGTCGTTAATGAAGTTGGGGAACAGCAAGGGCCCTAGTATTGAGCCTTGTGGTACTCCAAGGGTGTTAGGTAGAAGGTTAGAGAGTTTGTTCTGCCAGAGGACAGCCTGCTGTCGACCATTCAGGTAGGACTGAAACCATTGGAGGGCTCCAGTATGTAGACAGAATGTTTGCAGGGTGTGGATTAAAAGTTGGTGATCAACCATATCGAATGCCTTGGAAAGATCCAAAAGGAGGACTGAGGATATATAATTATTGTTGCGATTATGGTTTATGGTGTTAGTAAAGGCTAGGAGGGCTGAAGTAGTGCTGTGATGAGGACGGAAGCCATGCTGAGTGTCTGCCATAAGGAGATTTTGGATTAGGTGGTGCATGAGTCGTCTATGAATACATTTTTCCATAATCTTTGCAAGTGGAGAGAGTATAGCTATTGGCCTATAATTGGAGAATTCAGTAGAGCTGCCTCCTTTGTGAAGTGGGATTACATAGGATATTTTCCAGATGGTGAGAATTTTAGCTTCTACTATGGTTCGATTGATTAGTATTGAGTCAGGATAAGCAATAGCATCAGCTGATTTTTGTAGGTACTCGGTAGGGAGTTGATCAGCAGAAAGTGTAGTGGGTTTTAATTTTTTGATCAAGGCACGGATAAGTGAAGTGGCGACTGGTTGGAAGCTGAACGCAAGTAGGTTTCTAGGGGTGCTACTTTCAGGACCAGGGGAGCTAGGAGGTAGTTGGCTAGCTAGGGCTTGAATTATCTCAGTAAAGAATTGGTTAAAACTATCAGAAACATCTTCAGGGGTTTTATCGATAGTAGTAGCAGGGATTGAGGTTGAAGTTTGTCCAGGATGTAGTAGATTATTTAAACCTGCCCAAAACTTCTGAGGGTTATTTTGATTTACTGTCTGTAAATTACAGTAGTATTGTTTTTTGTCTTTTAAAATTGATTTTTTGGTTTCGTTCATGGATTGCCTGTATTTAATGTGATCTTGAGGGTATTTAGAAGAATGCCATAAAGCCCATGCTTTGTTTCTAAGGGTAATGTTGAGTTTAGACTCTATAGAAAGCCATGGTGCAGTTTTTGCCTTGGTTCTCTTTGAACGAACAGGTGCATGCAAATCAAGGATCTCAAGGAATTTGTTGTTAAAGTGCTACTGCTTCCTCTAAGGGGAGGTGTTTTAGAATAGACCAATTACATGAGTTTAGTTCTTGTTGGAATTTGGCAGGGTCAAGGTTTTTATTGTTTCTAACCTTTCTGAGTAAGGGTTGTTGGGAATTAATGGTTTTGTGCTTAATTACATATGTGAGAAGGTGATCGCTTAGGCCATTAAGGAGGGTACCAGAGGTGTACCGTTGGGGGTGACTATTTATAAGTACCCAGTCAAGTATACTTTCTTTTTGGTTGGGTTTACCTATCCTGGTAGGGGTGGATATGATTTGTGTAAATGCATGCAGGTTAATATGGGTGGTTGGGGATTCTAAGGAACAGGTGCCCCAGTCTATGTTAAAGTCTCCAAGTAGTAGGGTTTCTTGGGAGTAGTGACAGGATAGCCAGTGCAGGATATCTTCAAATGTAGATATATTGTTACCTGGGGGAATGTACATAAAGATGATATTAATGCATTTATTTTTATTAAGATTCAATTTGGTGGCAAGAATCTCTGAGTTATTAATATGAGGAGGTTGTATTACATCTATGGTGACATTCAACTCAGATTTATAGAGTACGGCTACCCCACCCCCTTTCCTCGAAGCACGATCCAGCCTGTGTATGTTGTACCCAGGTGGTAACACTTCATTGTCTTTAGTGTTAGGTTTTAACCAGGTTTCAGATAAACAGAGAATCTCAGGGGAGTGGACATCCAGAAGTGCATGCAATTCATGTACCTTGTTATTAACGCTTCTAATATTGAGATGACAGACTAGGAGAGAGTTAGTTGGCCTATTAATTGTAGGTTTGTAGCTTAGATTACAAGTAGAGAGGGTATGTGTATCTGAAGTGAGTGGGCCAGGGTTGGGGTGAAAATCACCACCAAGTATTAGGTTGAGTCTATACTTGGTGATGAACTTCAGGAATTTGTTTATTAGTTTGTGGTAGTGTTTGGATCTAGAGCTAATGTGCCTGGGGTTGAGATGTTGATAGACTGAACAAGATGTTGGATAGGATCTGGTACTGTAAGTATGGTTGAAGGTGGAAGGATTTACAGCTGGGGTGATAGTATGGCCTTTTGGGACCTGAAATCCCATGAGAAACTGGTTTTCATACAAGGTAAGGAGGTATGGTGTGAACAAGAGGGGTAGTAAAGAGGAGTATATCATTATATGCGATTCAGCTAGTGAGTGAAGGAACTGTTTTACCTGGTGATGCAACACCAGAAGATAGAGTGGTGAGGTAAAGGTACTGGAAGGGGGATGGGAGAATGCCAGATGAAAGCTAATAGGTGCTATTAAAATGTAGGTAGTAGAATGGGGGTGAGTGGAATTATCCCAGATGAAAACAGATAGGATCTAGAAAGTGGGGGAGTGGCTATAGTACTATAAATTTAGAGGCACTGCAGCGGGAGGGAATTGGGGGCAGGGAGGGGAGCGAAGAGAGCCCGAGCATTGTGAGGGCGAACGTAGCGGGGCTATTGCAGTTCACAAGGTTTCCCAAGGTGTCCTAAAGCTATAAGGTAAGTACTACAGCTCTTAATGTAAGAGTCAATTTACTTCAGTTACAGGGGAAAGAGGCAACCACTCAAGTAGAAACAAAGAGCCCTATGGCTGACCAATATGGTGACCTGCTTAATTACAAAGGACTAAGTGAAAGCTTAACAAATGCTTTTTGTGTGCAACCTACTCTGTTTAAATGTTGAGAGAAACAGACTGCAGAGTCCTGTAGACACTGTTTTGTAGGGAACTGTAGAGTTCAATCTGTTTAAATGTTGAGAGAAACTGATTGCAGTCCTGTAGACACCGTTTTGTACGGAACTGTAGAGTTCAATCTGTTTAAATGCCGCAGTAATGGGGGAATATAGCCCCCCAAACATATTCAGTGAATTCAGTTCTTACCATAGCTCTCAACCTTAGCACAAAACCTGGATGAAGCCAATAATGGGGGAATACAGTCCCAAAAATAGGGACAAATTTCAAATATCCATCTTATACACTTAGAAAATTGCTAGAATAAAAGCTTTTGTGCATTTTCTGAAGAATATGAAGTCAGATATTCAAATGCGTGTCATTTTTAACATTTAACCAGGAAAGTCTGACTTGGAACAAAAGCTAATTTTTAGCAGAGGCCCAGGGAAAAACACTCCAGACAGACACATTTCTTTGTAAGATGGGAGGACACAAAAACAAGGAGGGCATACAGAAAGTAAGGCACCCCAGCCAAGAATCAAATCAGAGAACATGTAGCTGTCAGGCAACAAATTTCAAGGTCAGGGAGATTTTTCAGAGAGAATGGGATAGATTTGTGTCACTTACAGACATAGATGAAATATTAAAATTAAAGCCAAAGGTAGTTTATAAAAATTCATTTAATATGAAGAAAATCTTCAAGATAAATAGTAATATAGGAAACATCAAGTACTGTGAAAGTATACATTTCATAGGGGGATGAAAGAAAATGGGAACTTTTAAATGTGGAAGTTGCCATCAATCTGAATATATTATGAACAAAGGGGAAATTCATTTAGAAAGTAGAAATAGATGGATTAGAAGTAAGGGGAACTTTTGTTGTGATACAAAAGGATTAATTTACCTTGCATCATGTCAAAAATGTAAGTCATTTTATGTGGGTAAAACAGAGAGAGTATTGAGGAGACGTATCTATGAACATCTTTATGAAATTTCAAAAGCTAAAGAAACAAATGCTTTATACAAACACTCTAGGGAATGTGAAGGGTATAAATTCCTCTTTTTTTGTATTAGAACAAGTCAGGAGAGATATTAGAGGTGGCCCTTAGGAGGAATTGTTAGAATATAAGGAACTGTGGTGGCAGATAACTCTGGAAGCAGCGAAAACACCTGGTTTAAATGACCATATTTCTCTTTTACCTTTATTAAAATTAAGGGCAGCCAAAGTGTAAAGACTGTGTTATGATCAATACGCCAGCAGATGGCGCCAGTCTACTTTAATACATTGATTCTTATACGTTAAACAAAAATTTTTTTTATATAGGTTCATAGGTTCATACTAGGCTATCTGCCCTAGGGCATTTATAAGCCTAGCCCAGGGTTTTGTGACTTTTAGTTTGAAGGATACTATGCCCATTATTTAGCTGTGCCTCTGTCAAGCAGTGACACTGAGGTGATCCCTGGGGTATATCTACGATCTCCCATCCATTGGTCAAGATTTCTCTTGAACAAAGCCAGCGAGGTGCTCTGCCTCACATGTACCGGGATTTTGTTCCACAGCATAAGGAGTCTCTGGGTGATGAATCTGTCCCTCCAGCACGTCCTATTTATGACCGTGTCAAGGTTCAAGTCTTGTGCTCTTGTAGATCGGATGGATTTAGATTTTTTGAGGTGAAGCATGTTCATTAATTCCGGGTTGGACATGGCCTTGTATGTCAGGCACAGGTCACCTCTGAGCAGACGGTAAGCGACTGAGTAGAGCTGGAGCTCCTTCAGTCGGGCAGCATAGGACATTTTTGAGGCCCTTTATCCTTTTGGTGAGGAACTTTTGGGGCCTTTCCAATTGCTGCAGGTGTTGGGTCAGATACATTCCAAATGGGGCGTTATACTCAACTCAATCATCGGTCTGATGAGTGATGAGTACAGGGGAATGATGACCTCCCTTGACCTAGATGTGAATCCCTTCATGATCAGGTGGGCAATGTAGAAGGTCTTCCTAGCTACTTTGGCAACGTGGGTGTCAAATGAAAGGTTACTATCAACCTGGGTCCCCAGATCCCTGATAACCTCTTCTGTGCTTAGTGGATTGCCACCTATATGGTAGCTGGGGGTAACCTTGTTTTTCCCGAAGGGTATGACTATGCATTTTTTAGCGTTTAACTTTAGGCCATGGCTTTGGCACCAGTTATCCGTTTCTATGAGACCCTTCTGAAGGATATCTGTGTCTGATGTGTTTTCAACTATGGCGCCCAGTTTGCAGTCATCTGCAAACTTTGTCAGCCATAATCCTCCTGTGCTTGCCTGTACTTCTGAAAAGTAGATGCCGAACAAGAGTGGGCCCAGGACCGAGCCCTGCGGGACACCGCTTGTGACAGGCTTGGAATCAGACACGGGGCCAGCAACTCTGACCCTGTGGGTTCTGTCACTTAGCCAGTTTGCAACCCATCTTGTGACGTATGGGTTTACATTTAAGCTGGTGCGTTTTTCTATGATGCCCGAGTGGGGTATTGTGTCGAATGCCTTTGCCAGGTCAAGGTAGGCTGTGTGGACTGCCTTGCCCACATCAATGGCCTTGGTGACTGTTTCGAAAAAGTCAACCAAGTTTAAGAGGCATGATCTGCCCTTGACAAAGCCAAATTGGGTTTGATCCAGTGTCTGCAGGTCCCCTATGTCTTTGTTTATGAGTTCCATTATGATCCTCTCCATAGCTTTGCAGACTAGGCTTGTCAAGCTGATGGGACGGTAGTTTCCAGGGTCGGTGGAGGCACCGCCTTTATGTAGTGGGACCACAGTTGCCGTACGCCACTCCTTGGGTATGTATCCTGAGGTGAGGCTAAGATTAAACAGCTGCCCTAATTGCGGGTTTAATTCCTCAATGAGTTCGTGGAGCACACAACCGGGGACACCATCTGGTCCCATGGATGCTGTGTTTTTCGCCTTGGAGAGAGCTGTTCTCACCTGAGCATTCGAGATGTTTGGGAGGCTACAATCCCTTTGGTATGGATATTTCTCCTTTTGGGGGGGGGGGGGGGTGGAATTTGTACTGAACCGGTCAGCCAGTATGTTGGCAATGTCTGTAGGTTCAGTGATCTTTACATCATTTTGTACTAGTTCTGAGCATATCTGGGAGTTTCCTCCCAGGTTTCTAACATAACTAAAAAGGCCTTGTGATTGTCTTTTGAGTCATTGGCGATTTTTCTTTCAAAATTTGCCTTGGATGATTTTATGAGAGCTCTTAGTTTTTTACTTATAATGATCAAGGGTGTCTTCCCTTTTAGGGATTTTGCTCTATCTTGTAGTAGCTTTCTCCTTTTGTTGTAGAGCTTGTTTATGGCTGGGGTCCACCAGACTGGACGCTTGCCTTTGGTACAAAGAGTCTTTGTTTTGTTTGGGATTGCCTGATCCATGCAGTCCTGGAGGTGCTGGTAGAAGGCATTTGTATGTGATTCAGCGGCTTTAGTGATGGTTTCCGCTGGCTCGGGGGCCTTGAAAGAGGCCACACCAGTCCTAAGAAGTGTGAAGTCGGCTTTAGAGAAGTTTTTCACTGTGGTCTTTTTTATCTGGGGTGGGGGCGGGATGTGGACTTCCAGTGAGATAAGTTTATGATCTGACCTCACCAATGAGGGGTATACCTCCGGTGTTGAACATTGTGACCCCATGTTTGTGATGATGAGATCTAGTATGTTTTTGCCTCTTGTGGGTATGGTGACTAGTTGTTCCATGGCATTTGAGTTTATGAACTCTAGGAACCTCTGGGCTAGAGTGTTGTGGCTTGAGTAGTGATCCCAGTCTATATTCGGATAGTTGAAATCACCTAGTATGATGGTGCTTGGGGTTACATGTATCCCCTCCAGAGTTTTCAGGAAAGCTGTGTGAGGTTCCTGAGTTTGAGAGGGTGGCCTGTAACATGCTACAAATTGCAGAGCAGTCTTGCCTACGGTTAATTGCACCTGGATGGTCTCTGATGCATCGTGCGTTGCCACCAACCTGGAGGTGAGGGTGTCTTTGATGAATACGGACACCCCTCCTCCTTTCTTGGTGTTGTCCAGATTTTGGGGCCGGAACGCATGATATGAGGTAAAACCTGATATTGCCGGGGTGCTCTCAGGAGCCTTGAACCAGGTTTCAGTCATAGCACAGACATCGATGTTCTCCATAATGAGAAGGGCTTCGAGTGCGTGCATCTTGAGGTTGAGACTTCTGGCATTGAGCAGCATTACCCTTAGTTTTTTTCCTTTGTTTTGTTCTAGGGTGGAAGGTTTAGAATTTGAGCCTTGCCTAAAAAAGGCACTATGGGGGTGGCAAGAGCCTTTGCCAATATCCGGAAGCCCAGGGGTGACAGGTGCAAGCCGTCCCTTGCGAAGCAGCGTGGCTTTTCCAGCATGTCATCCCAGGCAGACAGACATTGGATCCCCTTTGAATGACACCAGAGATTAAGCCAATTATTAAAGCTGATCATCTTTTGTCTCTGTATTGTGGCATCATTCTTGGTGAAGGTAGGATACTGCTCAAGGTCAGGGTCATACCTGCCTGGGCTACATAATCAGAGAGCTCCTCTATGTCTCTTTTCATGTAGTCCAGGGAGGTGCATCTCAGGTCATTCACACCAGCATGGACAATGACTGAGTCATACTTGTACTTGCTGTCGAGTGACCTGAGTGCTTGCGTTATGTGGCAGATTCTAGCGCCCGACAGGCAGCTTACTGTGACCTTCTCCTTGCTCAATCTGGTGAGTGGGACGTCAGTGTGTCTGACTATGGAGTCACCTATGACAAGAGTGTCTGGCATTGTGTTTGGCCTTAAGGGCTGTGACTGTTTGGCACACTGACTTTGTGGTCTATGTGTTGCATGTGTCTTGGTCTGTGGTGGTAGTTGTTTGGGTGTCTGCTTTGGTGGCCTCTGCTGTTTTGGTAGATTTTTGGTCAGAGCCTCCGAGTATGTCTTTATGTGTTTATGTGTATGATATGAAGTTGTAATAGTGCTATGTGAGACTGGGTTTGTGGTGTGTGTGGTTACCTTCTCCTCCTGTCTGGTCTTGCCAGTCCTATGTTGAGAGGGCTCAGCCTCCAGTTTGGCTATATAGTTGCATCTCTCGCATGTGTTTGTGTTTTGTGGGAGAAGGAGAGGGTTGTCTGTGTACATGAGGCAATTGTAACACTGCCTCAATATTCCCAGATTCATCAGCTGAGCAGGAGAGGACACTAGCAACTGACCCCGCGACATGCTAGAAGGAAAAGTTAAAAACTTTGTGTAGATAGGTTTGAAAAAGACTTCGAGGGATGTGGATGATCGAAAAGGGGTAGTAGGCTGGTAGGGTGGTATGTATAATAAAAAGTGCTATATCAGAGTAAAGAGTACTTTGGGAGCAAGTGCTAGGCTATCCGGATAGAGAATAGTCACTTAGGAATTAAGCAGATCTAAACTTATTAGGTATAGAATAGGGTGGTTAGATTATTCGTACAGCTTAGGAAGAGCTGTTCTAAGGGAAAAAATGAAGAGTGGACTTTAGGTAGCCCGAATAGTTTAACCTTCATTAACCGCCGCTGCTCTTGTGTGCTCCTGTGGCAACTCCGCGCTAAAGCGTGCTTTATAGCAGGGGGCTGGAAAAGACAGGAAATGACCCAAATGGCCAATAAACTACAAGATACTGCCTTAAACCACTCCTCTGAGGACAAACAGGCAGCTCAGTACTCCCCACTCACTGGTGAGTAAAGAAACTCCCCCCTGACCAAACAAGGAAAATGGAGAAACACAGGAACCAAGACAAAGCCCAGGGATCAGCAAAATCTGGTCACTGGAACACTAGCAAGGAAAGTATGGAAAACAAGGATATTTATTTTGTTTTTTTTTTCAAGTTTTTTTACACAGATAGAAAACACAATAAATGCTGTACTTTTCGACTAATTGCTATCAAAAGCTAGTACACTTGAGTGTATTAGCCTGTAGTTTAACTTTTAAGCAAAACATAAACTAGCAAGTGCAGTAAACAGTTTGAGCTTGTAAAAACAGTAAAAACAGGTAATACTTCGATAAAATAAGCAGAAACAGTGGTCGAAAGTCACAAAAGGTCGAAAAAGCCAAGAAAAATACTTAAAATATACATATATATATATATACTTTTTAAAAGTTTAGATTTTAACAACCATGTACGATACATACAATTTTAACAGTATATTAACTATCAATATTATGAAATTTATTAAAGATGTATTAAGTGAATTCTACACTATTTTATTTAATACTTATATATTTAGTGGTGACATTACATATACTTGCTACTTAATATTCATGAGCCTTTTAGGAGAGCCTGATTAGTGTGTTTAAATGTTTTTTTATGATGTTTATTGGTTAATGTTTTAATTCTGAACTATTTAAGATGTAATTAGTGGAATTATTTGTTATCTGATGAAGTCCAAGTTGTATGTGTACGAAAACGCGTATTGTGAATGAACTGCGTTAATGTTGTTTGTGATGCTGTTTGTGGATATTTAATAAATCGAGTGATTTTCGCAAACTGGTCGGAGTGCCCCTCTTTTGCCTACTGCGCTCTTTTGGATTTTGTAGTTGCTTTCTGAGTGCATTTTTTCACAGTTTTCTGATTTGTCAGGCAACAATGCTACCCCACTGCACCAATGCACTACTGGCTTTGCAAGGGCACAAATACAGAAACTACAGATTTTATGAAAAACAGAACAAGTATGAGGGAAAAATCTGCAACATTTTTACAAATGATGGTGGGTAGGGAATTCAGGCTCTTGCCACCTGGGCCTCAGGTACAGGGTTCAAGCCTTATTCTCTACCCAACACCATGTAGCACCTGAGGCATTTCACACACGCACACACCCTACCTGGGATAGGTCTCTGTTTGTTGCAGCATTAAATCCTTCCACAGCCATTGGAGCACTACAAGCCAGTGAGATGTTCTTCCCCGACGAGACTCCCAGCCGATGTTGCGGTCTGAGTCTGATCCCTTTCCAGCGACAGTCTATGCAGTTACAACTGCATAGACATCTGGGATCTCTGCACTTAAATGCTTCTTAATCCGGACTGCTGCTGAGACTGTCTGTGCATGCTCCAGACTGCCTCAGCAGCAGTCCAGATATCGGAAATGTTGCTAGTGCGCATGTGCGAAGGTCTGCTACTTGCGATCTTTTATTTTCTTTTTACAGCTGGGGGGCTGCAGTCCGGCAGTCCAAGAGCACGGGCCGCCCCTGTGTAGTGCTCTTTCCTGGCATGAAACCATACTGCTGCTTACTAATCATCACCTCCCTTCTTAACCTACCTTCCACTACTCTTCCATAACTTCATGTTGTGGCTGATCAATTTTATCCCTCTGCAGTTATTACAGCTCTGTACAAGAGGTTTCCTAAATCATTATCAGGTCCATGACAATTCTTTCCATGGCCTTCCATATGAGACTAGTCAAAACTTAAGGGTCTGTAATTTGCCGGTTCAGTAAATGGTCCCCCTTTATGCAGAGGGATGACTGTTGCTGTCCATTATCGGGACAAAGACTGTCTACAGGCTGTGGTTAAACATAGTTCATAATCGGGCTTGATAAGCCCTGATTTATGGCACTTAAGGTGCAATCTGGTATATTTTCAGGACCCACTGAAGTCGTGCCTTTTCGCTTTTGAGAATGCAGTGGCAATCTGTTCTTTGGTGATAATTGGAGGTGGAGTGGTGGAGGGCATTTCTTGTACAAGCAATACAGAGTATATACAGGAGAACATTCCACATGAGTAGTTTTCAGCTAGCAAAATTTATATAGCACACTTCATGCAGTGAGTGCAAAGCAAATATAGGAATTAATTACAGATTAGGTACTTAAACATTTCAGTTACAATCACCCATGAGTATGGTATTGGATTGGATGGTGAGTGACTACAGTAACTTGAAGGTATGATGTATTTGGTTTCCTGGTTCATGGTGGGACACCTGTAGCTACAAGCATATGGTAATGGATTTTTCCCATGGTTAATCGGGTATGGTGTAGCTCAAGAAGATCACTGTTTGACTAACCTTGAGGAGTGCTTATTCTTTATACAGATACATACACCTCTGCCTTTTCTTCTTTCATGTTAAGTTGGTGGCTGGAATGTATAAAAGGAGTTACACCCATGGACTACCAGAGTGCTTTCTGTGGCTTTAAAGCATGTTTCAGTAACTGCACATATCAGTACTCTCCAGGGTGAGAGCGTTCAGGGAGTAGTTTCTTTTTGAGACTACTAGCATTGAGAAGCAACACCTTTAGCTTGTCCTGAGTAGCTTTTTTATGTTGGAAAGTCTGTTAAGCAATGCCTAAACAAGGTACTATGGGGTGGATAATATCTGGCTAATATCTGAAAGATTTGAGGTTAAGAGAAAGCAGAGTGGCCAATCAACCATTTTCTCCCAGGCTATCAAGTATTGTACCCCTTTGGAATGGCACCAGTAGATTTGTGGCATCATCCTTGAAGACAGCAGAATGCTGCTGAATGTTTGGCTCATTCCTGCCTAGGACACACATTCTAAGAGCTCAATCACTTCTCTCTTCATACAGTCCAAGGAGGTATGTCACAGGTCATTCAAGTCCACATGGACTGTGACTGAGTCATACTGGTACTTAGGGTAAGTGACTTGAATGCTTGCGTGATCTGGAGAATCCTGGCCACTGAAAGGCAAGTACGCTTCCCCTTATCCGGCCTAACAGGGACATCTGTGTGTCTCACAATGGAGTCTCCTATGACCAGAATATTGGGTTGTGGAGTGTTTCGCCTTATGGGCTTGGTAGTTGAGGCACAATGAGATGTGGCTTTATGTATTCTGATGGTAACTGTCTTGTCTGTGTGCATGTGAAGTTTCTGAAGACTGTGCTTGAGAGGCCAATGAGGTTTGGGCAAGTTACATGTGAGCACCTTTGACATGTGGGTGTGGTCCTTCGCAGGTGTGGTGAGTGATGTGCAAGAGTCAGTGACTACCTGTTTATTGCTTTTTGTCTCAATGTGAGAGTTTAGCCTCCAGTGTCAATGTGGAGCTACATCTCAAACATACTGTATTTGTCTGGTCAAGAATAAAGTGGTTGTCAGTGTACATAAGGGAACTGCTACACTGCCTCAGGATGCCCATGTCCACCAAGCTTGATGCGGCCCATATGCCTCAGGAGCCTCAAAAGTGGGCATTTTCTCTCTTTTTTTTCTTCTGAGAAACACAAAGGAGCTTCCAGTGCCAAGAAACTAAAAATCAAAATGAAATGCACCAGTGCCACATGCGACATGACCCAGCTCTCAGGAATTCCACAAGGTAGTGAAATTAAGAACGTTATTAAAGACTATTAGAGATGAGTGCTTTCATCTTAAAATCAGGACTTGATCATAAACTTGTGGAATTCTTGAGAGAGGGGTTGTATGGCTTGTGCCACTGGCACATTTCATTTTGATTCTAGGTTTCTGAGATAAAAGAAGAAGGGACTCCCTCTGCTCAAAGAGATGCTAACTTGTGGACTGGGAACTTTGCAGGCTGAGAAACTGTATCCAAATGGCAGCCCAAGAACTCTAATTGTAGGATCATAGGAGATTATTAGGCTGTCGACCCAGAGGTCATTTTAAACCTAGCTGTTTCAACCCAATGTAATACCTTAGAGGTACTAGTCAATACAGAGGACTGCATTTAGTGATGACTGCCCATGTCCAGGAGGGGTGTGGGCAGCAACCCCTGTAAGAATTTATGGTGCCCCATCCACTCATCCAGGTTCCTCTTGAACAGTGTCAGAGATGCTTTGTTTCACATGAATTGGTAGCCTGTTCCAAAGATGTGGCAGTCACTAGCAGATAAACCTGTCTCTCCAGCTTGTCTTATTTAAGTCGCAGGCCATAAATACTGCTCTCCCTACTGTTTCCTACTGTTTTATAGGCAAGTAGTAAGCTAGCTGCCTTTATGGGCATTTTAAGCCTAGAAATCTTCCATCCAAAAATAAGAAAAAAACTCTACCTTGTGCTTGGGAGGTTCACAGGTAGGTACTAGGCTATCAGCCCAAGGGCCTACGTAAGCCTAGCCAGCAAGGTTCCATAACTTACGCCACCCAAGAAAGTTATTTTCCTGTGCCACTGTCCAGCAGACACAGAAGTGATCCCCGGGGTGTATTTCCTATTTCCCATCCACTCATCAAGATTTTTCTTGAAGAGTGCTAATGAAGAACTTTGCTTGACATAGACGGGTAGCTTGTTCCAGAGTATAGGAAGTCTCTGGGACAGGAATCTATCCCTCCAGTGTGTCCTGTTTATTGTGGTGACAAGGTTTAGGTCCCTAGAGCGTGCAACTCGGAGGGATTGGGATTTCTTTAGGCGCAGCATGTCCAACAGCTCTAGGTTTGACATAGCTTTATATGTTAGGCAGAGATCACCTCGGAGTAGGCGATATGCTACGGAGTAATGCTGGAGTTTTTTGAGGCGGTCAGCGTAGGGCATTTGTTTGAAGCCAGTAATCCTCTTTGTGAGGTACTTCTGTGGCCTTTCCAGCTGCTGCAGCTGTCTTGTGAGGTACATTCTAAAAGGGGTGTTGTACTCTATAATGGGTCTAATGAGTGACGAGTACAGGGGAACAATGACCTCTTTTTTCCTGGTTGAGAACCCTTTCATGATGAGGTGTGCCATGTAGAAGGACTTCCTGACTACTGTGGCAATGTGACTATCAAAGGAGAGACTGCTGTCCACCTGGGTCCCAAGGTCTCATCACACATTCAGTGTTAAGTAGATTGCTGCCTATGTGGTAGTTCATGGGTACAAAGTTTTTACCAAAGGGGATGACACTGCACTTTTTGGCATTGAGCTTGAGGCCATGGCTCTGACACCAGGCATCTGTCTCAGTGAGGCCCTTCTGTAGGATGTCCACATCATTTGGGGACTTGACTATGGCTCCTAGTTTGCAGTCATCTGCGAACTTCATTAGCCAGAGGCCTTCTGTGTTAGCCTGTACTTCAGAGAATTAGATACCAAACAGGAGCGGTCCCAGGACGGAACCCTGTGGTACTCCACTTGTCACTGCTTTGAGGTCAGATTTGGAGTCTGCAACTTTTACAGTGTGGGTTCTCATTGAGACAGTTGGCAACCCATCTTGTGACGTAGGGATTTATACCTAGTTTAGTGAGTTTAGCTATAATTCCAGAATGGGGGATGGTGTTGAAAGCCTTGGTGAGGTCAAGATAGGCTGTGTGAACCACCTTACCCTCATCCACGACTTTGGTGACTGCCTCAAAGAAGTCGATCAGGTTCAGGAAGCATGATCTGCTTTTCACAAACCCGAACTGGGTGGGATCCAAGGTTTGGAAGTTACCAATGTCTTGGTTTATGAGCTCCATGATGATGCGTTCCATGGCCTCGCAGACCAGGCTCGCCAGGCTAATAGGTCGATAGTTCCCAGGATCAGTGGTGGCTCCCCCTTTGTGGAGAGGGATAACTGTTGCTGTGCACCATTCAGTGGGCACAAAGCCTGAACATGGCGCTTAAGTGGGGAGCCAGTTCGTCCTGAAGTTCATGTAAAACGCAGCCTGGGATGTTGTCCGGTCCCATGAATGCTGTGTTTTTGGCTTTAGATAGTGTAGCTTTTATCTGCGTAGTTGTGATTACAGGGACTCTGCATTCTTCCTGTATAGATATGGGCCCTTTAGGGAGTGAGAGAGGGGTAAAGTTAGCACTGAACCTATCTGCCAGGATGTTGGCAATATCATTTGGTTCTGTAATTTTCAGGCCTATGCTGCAACTCAGAGCAGATCTGGGTGTTGCCATCTAGATTCTTGACATAGCTATAGAATTCTTTGTGGTTATCCTTGGATTTGGTGGCAATTTTGTTTTCGTAGCTAGCTTTGGAGAATCTTATAAGGGATCTCAGCTTCTTACTGAGGCTGACCAGGGGAGCTCCTCCACTCATGGGATTTTACTCTCTTTTGCAAAAGTTTCTTCCTTCTGTTGTACAGTTTGTTTATGGCAAGGGACCACCAGATTGGCTTCCTTGTTTTGGAGGATAGCGTCTTGATTCTGTTTGGGATAGCATGATCCATGCACTCATGTAAGTGCTTAGAGTGCATTTGTGTAGGATTCAGCAGTTGTAACTGTATTGTCCATCTGCATGGGTGTCATGAAGTTCACCACTTCTGTCATAAGCATGAAGTTGGCTTTGGAGAATTTTTTTTACTGTGGTTTCCTTAATGGGGGGTGGGGGCGGGATGTGGATATTAAGGGTGATAAGCTTATGGTCGGATCGGACCAACGAGGAGTTGACTTCAGGTGTGGAACACTGGTCACTCATGTTGGTAATGACTAGGTCTAAGATATAGTTGCCCCTGGTGGGGGTGCTAACTCATTAACACTTGTAAGGGCTCCAAACTGGACTTCTCATGGTTCACCATGATCCCTAATGACAAGCACAACTGGAGTAAGAAGTTCCAAGCTTTGACAAGAGAATGTTTCCTTATCATCTCCATGAGACTATTGTCTAGGTATGGAAAGACCTGGAGACCTGCAGCTTAATCCAGGCTGCTACGACTGCTATTCATTTGAACACCCGGAGGACTGTGATGACAGCAAAGGGCCACACTTGGAATGGATAATGACTGGCTCCCAGCTGAAAGCACAGAACTCTCTCAGACCGCCTAGCAATCTTTATATGATGGTAGTCATCCTTGAGATCTACTGAGCACATTCAATTGTACTTTCTCAACAGATGTAGAATGGACTGCACAGCGACCAACCAGAACTTGGTCTGCATGACATAACTTAGCTTGCTTACATCCAAAATTGGTGTTCGGTCCATGTTCTTTGGTATCAAAGAATTTGGAATAGACTTGGATCCTTGTTTGTCTGGTGGGAACTCTTGGATGACTGATGAGTTGTTTCTGAATCTCAGCTGATGCATCTCTTCTCTCATGGGGATGGGAAGTTGAGAAAGGATCTTCTCAACTCTCTTGGCACAAAACAAAAATGGAGCCGTATAACTTCTGGATGCGACTTTCAACACACACTCATCAGAGGTGATGGCTTCCCAAGCTTTTAGCTGGAGAAGTAAGCAAACCCAGACTGCCTACAAAGAACTGCAGCCAAGACAACCCTTCACGTACAGTGAAAAGGCCTCCTGGAGAAGGCTCTGTGGAAACCCTAATTCTGTGAGCCTCCCCTGTCACAAGGGTAACCCTTAGCCAAAGCATCCTATGCGACTTACAGAAAGAGTTGCTTGTCCCCTTTCTGGTTCCTTAAGAAGGTGGGGGTGGCAAAGCCCAATCTAGACAGCAGAGTCCTTTTTGTCCTGCTCCATCCTAGTTAACATGTCTTTAACCCTTGTTCCAAACAGGGAAGAACTGAAAAGTGCACTGAAAAAAGGACACAGTCTGCAAGTACCACAAGCACATCCGGACATGCCTGTGTCCAATGTGCAAGATAAGCCATCAGTCACATTACACAGCAGGTGCATGGACACATTAGTAATAGACTGCATTGTAAACCAAGCCTTCTCAAGCATCTTCTAAACCTCCAGGAACTTCTGTCCTTTCACTATTTTAGGCAATTCTGACATGAGATCACATTGAAGCCTCATCAAACGCAGAAAGGAGCGCTAAGCTGTATCTGGGTCTGCAAAAAGTAGCACATCAATTGTTCCATATCTGAAGATTTTAAACTCACCACAGACGGAATGCACAGACAAGGGTACTGAATGAGTTTTGGAAACCCTTCTACTGGCGTTAGGATCCAGTGAGTTGATCCAAACCACAGAAGCTCAGATCTGTGGAAGATTCAGGAGAGAATTCCTTGTGCATGACAGGTAAAAAGGAAGAGTGCAACCTGCATTAACCAGTCCCATCCATAACTAAAAAGGGACTGGAGATACTGAAAGTAAGGGATAATGACTTCCTCGAACCTGGCAGCAAAAGGTGAGACCTAAAATGAAGGAGTGACCCTGGCACTGAGGAAGCTGGAGGGGCAGAAGATCAATGAACCTGGGATCAGGTCGATCAGAAAGGTCCTGGAGCAGCTTGCTTTGTGGTCACCTCTGTCCTTTACTTGTGATTTCAGTTGCTTCTCTCTGCCAGATTTCAGTCACTTGTCAAGCTTCTTCAGAGGTGACAGGAAAGGGGAAGAGGCAAGGACAGCTGCCAAAGAAATCTGCCCACATTTCTTATATTGTCCCCTTCTAGGCCACAAAATACATCCTCACTGTTGCAAATCAAATTCCAGTTCCAACCTGTAGAATAACAGGTGTGTTGTACCTTTAAGAAGCATTACCAAGATCTGTGCATGCGTACAAATACCAAGCATGTGTTAGCTTCAGTGCCATTTTGAAGGTGCAGCCAGAGTGTTAACATCTATGTCCATGATAGCTAGTTTGTTTACAAGTTAAAGTTACTTAATCTCATTTAAGATGCATTTGCATACAATAAAACTGCTCGAACAAGAATCCCCAACGTTTGCCTGTTTTGTCCTGACTTGGTGAGCGACATGGTGTCAGAATCAAGATTGCAAAAACTATTCTCCAGAGACATGAGGTGCAGAGGTAATGGCGAAGGCAAACTAAAATAACTGAAAGCAAATAAGGGATAGGCCAGAAACAAGTAAAATAAAGAAAATACGCACACGATTCATTTATTAGAAGAGGTAAAACGGAGCACTACAAGGGCACAAAATGTATTAAGCAAACAAATAGCACTGAAACATTCAGCAAACGAGAAGTATATAAAAAAAAAAAAAAACATCATTAATCAAACGAAATTGAATTATTTATTTAACAAGCATCAGAAAAGTACATCAGGGGTTCAGAATTACTTCCGAAAAGTAAAATAAGAAGTTATGTACTCACCATAACGTTCCATCTGAGTAGGTAAACTTCATTTATCAGCAACCTATGGGAATCGGACCCGACCTCGGATCCGAACCGGCAGTTTTCAACAGCTTTAGATCCGAGCTCCAAGCTCCTCCCCCTACCCATAATCCCCTGCCAAGCCTGACTGACCTCAGATTAAGTTTGCCCAACAGCAGAAACTGCTAGAAAATTATTATTCTCAAGATAAGGTGGGTAAAACCCATGGACCTGAGTATGAATACATTCGCAAGTGAGGGGGCAGGAGGGAGGGACGGTTGCTGACAAATGAAGTTTACCTACTCAGATGGAATGTTATGGTGAGTACATAACTTCTTAATCTGAAGTAGTTAACTTCATTTGTGCAGCAACCTATGGGACAGAGTCCCGAGCTACCTGAACCTTGGGCGGCCTTCATGGAAGGATGTTCTGGAGCACTGCAGAGCCAAAGGATGCTCTCCCTCTGGAGATAATGTCTACTTTATAGTGATTGATAAAGATATGAGATGAGGCCCAAGTGGCTGCCGTACAAATATCATCCAGAGAGACTCTAGCTCTAAAAGACACAGAGGTAGACATAGATAGAGTAGAGTGGGCATGGACTCCCTGAGGTGCGGGCCTGCCAGAACTTTCATATGCTAGAAGGATACACTGTGAAATCCATCTAGACAGTGTAACTTTAGACACCGATTTACCCAAGTTAAATTTGGCAAAGGAGACGAACAACTGGTCGGATTTCCTAAGACCAGATGTCCTGTGGATGTAGAAGCGAAGTTGTCTATGCACATCCAATGAGTGTAATTTGTATTCCCCTTTGTTACGGTAATTTGGAAAAAAAAAAACGGCCAGTTAATGGACTGGTTAATATTTGATTCAGAGGCAACCTTGGGAAGAAAAGAGGGATTGGTCCTGAGGTAAACTCTATCCTTGTGAAAGGTCAGGTATGGGGCTTTTACACAGAGGGCCTGTAGTTCAGAGACCCATTGAGCAGAGGTGATAGCGACAAGAAAGGCCGTTTTCCATGACAAGAATTTAAGATCTACTGAAGCTGCAGGCTCAAACAGGGGAGCTGTCAAGGCCTGAAGCACCAGCGTTAAATCCCAAGGAGGGACTACATCCTTCACTGGAGGTCTGAGCAGAAAGGTGCCCTTCAAAAAGGTCTTAAACAATTTCGTGATGATCAAAGGACCCAGTTAATTTCCCACGTGATAATGAGAGATAGCTGCTAGTTGAACCTTGACTGTGGAGGAGCTAGCCCCCTGATGAAACAGCCCTGACAGAAAGTCTAATACAGCGGGCAAAGGAGCTGTGAAAGGATCCAACTTTTGGCTTTCGGCCCAAATGGAGAAACGTTTCCATTTGCTACTATAGATCTTTCTAGTAGGCTTGTGCGCTGCTACTAGAATATTTTTAACTGGAGAAGAGATACCGTGAGTCCTAGCTACGAGTGGAACTGGAGCAGCCAAGCTGTGAGCTTGAGACTGTCCAGGTTTGGGACTGGGAGCTCTAGGGGGTGGGATATTAGATCCGGACAGGGATCCAGAATCCAAGGAGGATTCACCAGGTGAGACCAAAGGTAAGGGAACCAGGTTTGACGAGGACAAAACGGGGCAATGAGGATAATCCTGCTCCCCAACCGGCTGGCTTTCTGAAGAAACTTCATCATCAGAGGAAGAGGAGGGTAAGCATAAAGAAGACCGGGAGGCCAAGCATGCACCAGAGCATCTCTCGGGGGTTCTCCGGAGGGGGAAATGAGAGCGAAGTAGTCGAAACATTTTGTTTTCGAGGGAGAGGCAAAGAGATCGCAACAGGGTTGACCCCATTTGGCGAAAATCCGATTCGCTATCTCAGGATTCAGAGACCACTCGTATGGTAACAGGATGGTGCGACTTGTTTGTCCGCTAGGATGCTGGACCACACCGGAATGTGCGTTGCTGTGAGAAAGCGGTTGGTAGAGATCGCCCATTCCCACACCCTCATTGCCTCTCGACAGAGTGGGTAAGACCTGGTTCACCCCTGTTTATTGATGTACCAGACAACAGACATATTGTCTGTCTGAAACACAATCATTCCTACAAGAAGAAGGTCCTGAAGTGCTTGCAATGGTAACAGCACTGCCCTCATCTCTAGGACGTTGACATGCAGTGAGGTCTCCGTGAGGTCCTACGTGCCTTGGACTGTCCTGCCCAAACAATGCCCCTCCACCCGAGGTGGGAGGCGTCCGTGGTCACCGTGGCTAGTGGAGGGGTCATAGAAAAGGGGAGTCCTTGCTGGAGGTCTGGAGATTGGAGCCACCATAGGAGGGCCCTCTTGCAAGCCCTGCTGAGGGGAACGGGATGGCTCAGAGGATACTGAAGAAAGGACCACTGGACCTGAAGGGTCCATTGTAAGACCCTCATGTTCAAACGTGCCATCGGCAATAGGTTGATTGCCGCCATTGAGCCAAGAGCCCTCAGGACCAATTCCGCCAGAGGAGCTGGAGATTGTAGAATGGCCCACACGTGTAGCCTCAGGGTTCGTAACCGGTCTGTGGTCAAGAAAGCTAGGAGTGAGTTTGTGTCTAATCTGGCCCCTATGAAATCTATGGTCTGAGTTGGAGTAAGACGACTTCTCTATGTTGATAGTGATCCCCAGCCGCGGAGCTAGACGAAGAAAGTAGTTTCTGGCTGCACAGAGTAGATGCCTTGTTGGGGCGGTCAGGAGCCAGTCGTCCAGGTACGGGAAGACCTGAATTCCATGGAGTCTCAGGTGGGCCGCTATCACTGCTAACACTTTGGTGAACACCCTGGGGGCTGTGGTGAGACCAAAGGGGAGGACCCTGAATTGGAAATGACTGGCTCCTAGCCGGAAGCGGAGGAAAGTACAGTTTTGTACCTACCATAAATGTAGATGTCCGATAGGTATGCATCTGCAGTCATCACATATGGGTTGTCCTGCCTCAGGCAGCCCTTCGATCAGCCGGATTCCAAAGTCTGGGTCCGGCGTCGGCTGATGTCGCCCATTCCCCGACGTCAGAGCGCCTGGGGTATAAAAGCGTCAGCCGACGCCATCTTCCTCAGTTTTTCTTGCCCCAGATGCCAGGTGCCCTCTAGGAAGGCTAAATTTGGAGAAATGCAATAAAAATCCAAACATTTGCAAATATATATATATATATATATATATATATATATAAAAACAAATACACCATAATAGATCCCCCCAGCTAGCTAATAGAGGGGTATGCACGCTAGGAATACCACAGAGGGGAAGGAGGGAGGGTAAACCTGACTGCAGATGCATACCTATCAAGACATCTACATTTATGGTAGGTACAAAACTGTACTATGTCCTTCAAGGATGCATCTGCAGTCATCACATATGGGTAGAATACCATAGCCAATCTGGGGGTGGAGGAACTAGGAAAAGGATGGTGTAGCTAAGATACCCTGCAGGACAGCCGTAGCAAAGCCTGCTCTGGATCTGGAATATAAAGGTAAATTGTAATGCTTGGCAAATGTATGCACGGAGCTCCATGTGGCAGCTTCTAAAATGTCCTTTGTAGCCACCCCTCTTAAGGTGGCTGTGGCTCTCGTAGAATGAGGTCTAATGTTAGCTGGTACAGTCTTTCCATGAAATGAGTAACAAAAGCAAATGCAATTTTCTATCCATTTTGAAATAGTCTGTTTGGAAATTGCTTTTCCTTGAGTACCAGCAGCATATACTACTAGCAGCTGGTCAGCTTTTCTGAAACCTTTAGTTCTGTCCAAGTAGTAGCGCAACTGTCTGTGAATGTCCAGGGTGTGCAGCAGTTTCTCCCCTTTGTTTTGTGGATTTGGGAAGAAGGTAGGCAAGTGAATGGCTTGATTCAATGAAACCCTGAATACCACCTTTGGCATAAAAATAGGATTAGTTCTTGATGAAACTCTGTCCTGGTGAAAAATAATGAATGGCTGCACTGCCATCAGGGCCTGCAATTCCGAAACTCTTCTTGCTGAGGTTATTGCCAGAAGGAAGGCAGTCTTCCATGAAAGGTACTGTAGATCTGCAGATGCTGCTGGTTCAAAATGGAGGCAGTGTTAGATTTTCCAACACGAAGTTAAGGTCCCAAGCAGGAAGAGGTGGTTTCCGAGGAGGTTTGATGTTTTTGATTCCTCTTAGAAACTGTCTTAGGAGAGGATGAGAAAAGACAGGTGGGTCAAGTATTGTACTCTGCTGAAATTGCTGAAGCATGAATCTTAATAGAAGAGTAAGACAGACCATTGTGGAACATTTATGCCAAATATTCCAGGATATGTGCCATGTTCATCACTGTCGCATCTAGGCCCTTTGTGGTGTTCCAGATGAGAAATCTTTTCCATTTTGCTGAATATGCCTTTCTTGTGGAAGGGCGGCGAGCTTCCATAATAATATCCTTCACTCTCTGGGATAGCTTATCCTGAGGAGTCATCAAGGTATTCTCCACGCTGTTAGTTGCAATGTTTTCAGGTTGGAATGTAGAGTTTTGTATCTGTGCTGTGTCAGTAGAAGTGGCCATAGAGGCAGAGGCCATGGTTTCGTACGTGACATGCTCCTTAGCAGTGGGTACCAGTGCTGTCTTGGCCAGTCCGGAGCCATCAGAATCACTTTTGGTTGCTCTGTCCTGATCTTCAGTAACACCTTGGTCATTAATGGGATAGGAGGAAATGCATACACTGTCAGATTTCTCCAGCTGAAAGAGAGGGCGTCCACCTTCCACGCTTGTGGGTGGTATGTCCTTGAGCAGAATTTCTTCAGTTGATGATTGTGGGGGGATGCAAATAGATCCATGTTCGGGCTCCCCCAAGATTGTTATCTGTTGGAAGATGTCTGGGTGCAGCATCCATTCGTGTGCATCCATGATATTTCTGCTTAAGCTGTCCGCCAGTGTATTGTCTTTCCCTGGCACAAACTAAGCTTGTAGCTGTATATTGAGTTTCAAGGAAAGATCCCATAGATTCATTGCCAGTCTGCAAAAAGGGTAGGAATGGGTACCTCCTTGCTTGTTTATGTACCACATAACTGTGGTGCTGTCTGTCCTTATTAGTAGCTGGCCTTGATGCAGAAAGATTTTGAAGGCCTCGATTGCATGTATCACTGCTAGCATTTCTTTTTGATTTATGTGCATGCGTAGCTCCTTTCGTGTCCACTGTCCTTGTATACCTCTGCCCTCCATGTGTGCTCCCCAACCTAGGTCTGAAGCATCCGTTGTAACAGTTTGGGAGGTTTTTGGCTTTGTGAAGGGCAACCCCCTGTTGGACTGGCTGGCCTGAGCCCACCACAGAAATTCCTTATGAAGGCATGGAATGAGTGGGATTAAAGTTTCCAAACTGTGACTGTGCTGAGTCCATAAACTCCTTAGGTACCACTGTAGCTTTCTCATATGAAGCCTTGCTTGTGGAATCAAAAGAATACAAGATGCCATGTAACCCAGGGCCTGCAGGATTTTCCTTGCAGTCAGCTGAGTTTGCTTTGTCAGATTCTTGAAGTAATCTGGTAGCTGTCTTTGTTTTTCTTCTGTGAGATAAGCCATTTGGGTGGTTGTATCTAGATCCGCACCCAGAAAGGTTATTCTTTGGGATGGAACAAGTCTTGATTTGTGCATGTTGACTGCATATCCCAAGGCCTGTAGAAGATTGATGGCATAATTTAAGTCCTTTATCAAAGTTTGTTGGTTGTCCGCTTGTATAAGGCAGTCATCCAGATATGGGTATATTTGAATCCCCAGAAGTCTGCAGTGTGCTATTACAGATGCCAGGCATTTCGTGAATACTCTGGGCGCAGTAGATAAGCCAAAGGGCAATGCTGAGAATTGATAATGCTCTGACCCTGCAAGAAATCTGAGGTGCCTTCTGCAACTTTGTCTGATAGGGACAAGCAGGTATGCCTCCTTGAGGTCTAGAGTCACCAGCCAAGACCCCTTGCCCAGCATGGGAAGGAGTTGCTGTAGAGTCAGCATTTTGAATTTTGGCACAATGAGATAAGTATTCAGTGCGGACAAGTCGAGAATTGGTCTCCACTGATGCTCTTTTCTTGGAACAAGGAAAAGCCTGGAGTAAAATCCTTGGCCTTGTTCTAAAATAGGAACTTTTTCTATGGCTTTCATTTGTAATAAGTTTGATATTTGTTTCAAAGCCTCTGCCCTTTGATTTGGTGGCAGACCTGGCATGCCTTTACTTTTTGGCAATGTGTGGAAATGGAACCTGTATCCGTTGTCTATTTGGAGTGTCCATTTGTCTCTTGTAATGTTGTGCCAATTTTTTGAGAATAAAGAAAGCTTTCCGCCCAAAGGTGCTTCTAATTGAGCCCTGGTTGGCGGAATCAAAGCAAAGTCATTGAGTTTGTCCTTGTGCAGCAGTTGCAGGTCCTGAACTGCCCGTCTGGATTGGAGGTTACCATTGACAGCCTCTGTAGGAGCCCCTAGCTTGCCCTCTACCTCTGGCATGCCTGTTCCTGCCCCTTTTAAATCTTTCTGTGTCCGGAAAGGACCAATTCTTGGAAGGCCAATTTCTGCTGAACCTAGGCGGTTGGACTTGAAGAAAATCCTTAACTGTTTGTTCAGATTTTGCCTTTTCCTCAAATTTCTTTAGGACTTCTTGAGCAGTGGAACCAAATAACTTTTGCTTTTCCAGTGGAGCATCCAAAAGCTTAGCTTTAACATAGTCTGGCAGAGATTGTTCCTTCAGCCAAGCATGCCTACGTATGACAACACCCGTCATTGCTGACCTACATGAAGCTTCCAATGCATCATAACCACACTGCAAGAAATGGTTGCTAACCTGCTGGGAGTTGTGTACCAGATCCATAAGGGATTTACGGTCAAGGGGTTCAGTAGAAGACAGTTTCTTATGCATTTCTCCTAACAAGTACTCTTGGTACTGTATCATATGAAATTGACAATTTAATGCCCTCATAGCAAGAGTGGCAGAAGTATACACTTCTTTACCCCATCTCTCTAATGCCCTGGACTCCTTTGCAGAGGGGAGTGGGTTCTTAGTAGTAACAGCTGCAACCCCTTTAGGGCCCTGTGAAATAGTTTCAGGATCAGCAGAGTGGGCCTTGTAAAGAAAACTGTGTGTCCAGGACCCTGCAATACCTATCGGGCTTAACAGGGGCCGGAGGCAGAGTGTCAGGGGTCATACTAGTGTCAGAATACACATCAATGACATTTAAAACAGGAGGAATAGCCAAAGGTCTATGCTGAGGTAAATGAAGAAAAGTTCTTAGTCTTTTCCTGGAATCAGAATATTCCTGGCCCTGCCATTTGAAATGCTCTCTGATAGTGTGAAGGGTCTCCCCAAAGGAAAGCTCTTCAGGAGGGGAGGCTGAGGGGATAGATTCCTCTGCATCCGAATCCTCGTAGGCCGAATAAGCCTCCTCCTGGTAGTCCGAGTGATCCGAGCCATCAGAGGCCTTCTCTGAGGAAAGGGGATCAGGGGGATCCACCCTGGGCCTTTTGTCTAGAGGAGGTTGGGAGCCCCTGTCCGGATGGGGCTGAGAGCCCCTGATTAAAGAGATAAGGTCCTCTGCTAAGTTTAGAATCTGTGAACTAGAAGAGGGTCTCTGAGGAATAACCCTGGGAGGCATGGCTTTAGTGTGTTTTACAGCTTTTGCCCTGGTGAAGGCCTTAATGGACATGGATGCAGGAGGCCTGGCTGCACCACGTGCTGGTGTAGCTTTGTCTAAAGGCATGGTGTCGGAAGATTCCAATACACCAGTTTCTGAAGGCAATTCTGTAACCGACTCGGTAGGAGCCTCCGGGGCCGAGGCTGTCGGTTGTATTGTTTCAGGGTTCAGAAGTTCCAAGGACTCGGTATCAGCCGAAACCGAGACACTCGCAGTAGGCCTAGCCGTGGTTTCAGCCGAAACCGCGGCCCGCGTGTGTCCATCCTTGTCTTTCCGTTTCTTAATTAAATGCGATGTTGGGGTTTCCGACAGCATTTTGTATGAAAAAGTAGCCCCAAAAAACTCTTCTGCGAACTCCGAGTGCGTCGGTTGAAGGAAGCGCAGGCTGAACAGGCCGAGACGTCGTGGTCTGGGCCTAAGCAGGGAAGACAGTAAGAGTGGAAATCCTTAAGAGGTATTTGTTTCCCACAAGTTAAACAATTATTAACTTTATCTGACATCGGCTGAGGCAAGAAAGAGTCCCCAACGGGGTACTTAGCTTTTGAAGTCTTCGGATAACGAATTTACAGGAGCTGGCCGACCGGCACTTGCGAACTGCTTCTGCTTCAGGCACCACACGGCAAGAAAGACTGAGGAAGATGGCGTCGGCTGACGCTTTTATACCCCAGGCGCTCTGACGTCGGGGAAGGGGCGACATCAGCCGATGCCGGACACAGACTTTGGAATCCGGCCGACCGAAGGGCTGCCTGAGGCAGGACAACCCATATGTGATGACTGCAGATGCATCCTTGAAGGACATCCTCCTGGATCGCCTGTCCATCAGAATGTGGCAGTATGCATCCTTGAGGTCTATAGAGCACATCCAATCGTTCTCCCGCAAAAGGGGGAGAATGGATTGAAGAGTGACCATGCGGAACTCTGGTTACTGACAGGTTCAAGGAAGAGAGGTCGAGGATTGGTCTTAAGTCCCCCGTCTTTTTTGGCACCAAGAAGAACCTGGAGTAAAACCCGGACCTGCAGTGGTCTGGGGGGACGTGTTGGATGGCTCTTTTTTCCAGCAAATATTGGATTTCCATTGCTGCGGCCTCCCTCTGATTGGGTGGAACATCGGGGCGGTATCTGGGGCTGCGTGGGCAACGAGAAAAAGGAATCTGATATCCTCTGGATATAATGCGAAGCACCCAGCGGTCTGTTGTGATGGACTCCCAAGCTGCTGGGTGCTTTGAGAAACGCCTCCCCCCGACTGCCTCCAAGTGGAGCAGTCGAGCAACCCCTCAGGGGTGTTACGTGGGTTGGTCCGAAAAGGGCTCTTTGGATCCAAAGTTCCGCGGGCCCCCTCTGTCTCTAGGGCGGCGTCCACCCTGCCCTCCTCTGCTGTGGAAGGGCTGGGAGTCCGGAGTGGGACGGGACTGTTGCGACTTCCAAAACCACATCTTCTTCTGACCCTTTTGCTTCTTAAAGAAGGACCTCTGGGGAGCGGAGAAGCGGACTCCGACGGCAGACGTCTTTCTGTCCTTTTTGCTCTGGACCAAGGTATCTTGCACGGTTTTGCCGAAAAGGGCAGAACCATCGAAATGGGCATTAGCGAAAGACGGCTTAAAGGGTTCCGCGAAATCACAGTGCCGGAGCCAGGCCTGATGTCTCATGACGAGGCCCGCTCTGCTGGCTCTATCGGCTCCTTCCGTGGCATGGGACAGGAGCCGCATAGATGTGTTAGATATAGATCGTAGAGTGGCCATCCGGGTGGAGTGTAATTGCTTGTCCTCCGCCGACATGGACTCGGGGGGGGCGATGTAGCATACTCTTTGATAAGATCCCGCTACAGTTGAAGCACGTGCCAAGTAGTTCAGCGACCTCACAGAGAAGGTAGCCGAACTAAACACCCACTTCCCTAGGCGGTCCATCGACCAACATGGCATCTACAGGGGGACCCCTACTCCAGTGGGACTTGTCAGAGGGTGGTCTAAAAATCTTGTCCGGGCGCTTGGGGACTGGCTCCACAGTGTCCGGCTCCTTCCACCCCCCCGTAGTAATAAAGTCTACCAGGGGGTCGGCCGGAGGGGACACCCAAGAAAAAGATGGGCCTGCTTCAAACGCCTTCAGGAACACTGATTCGTCCGAGGTAGGCTTTGGGGCAGACCACCCCCCCCTTATTCTAAGCGTCTCCATGATGTCACCAAATGGGACATCTTCGGGGGGGTGATCTTGGAGAGCCTTCCCCTTCCTCCAAATCAGTGTCCTCAGTCAAGGACTCGGGGGAGTCCAGGTGCCTCCTTTTGCACTTTCGCTTGTGAGGAACCTCCTCCAGGGGGGGGCTGTCCAAGGAGGTCTCACCAGCCACATCTTGTTCCAATGGAACTACCTGGGACGTCAAAGCAGGCTGTTCCTGGGGCCGGGTGATGGAAGTCGGACCCAACAGAGGAGTGCAGGGTGGAGCCGTGGCAAGGGCCGGGGGCTTGGATTGTCTCGACAGTGCACTCTCCACCACGTCGAATGCCAAGGGAGAGCTGCTCTCTCTGGAATCCGAAAGCAGACCCTTGCTAGGATCCGGACGGACGGATCGGGGCCGGTGCCGAAGCAATCAGATCCGATGGACCAGTATGCTCCGACCTGGATGGAGCCAAAGGCATACAGATACCCTCGGCTCAAAGAGCTCATATCTGAAGAAGAAAATGGACCCGACAGACAGACAGAAGTGTCGGCGCCGAAGTACCCAAGACTATCGGCGCCGACACCCCCCCCCCGGCTCCAATGCCGCCCAGCTCCGAAGACTTCAAACCTGGGAAACGGGATGGAGAAGGAGCTATTGGGGCAAAGAAGGGGGCAGGAGCACTCCCATCTGCAGTTGGGCCTGGAGGAATCTTATCATCTGGTCCAAATCTGCATCCGTGAGACTTCGGGTTGATCTCGACGAGGCCACCGAGGCGGGGTGGGAGTGTTGCCTCGATGACCTCTAGGAGATCAGGTCGTCTCCTCCTCAGGAACCGGTGAAAAGCACGGGGACCGGATCTGAGAAGGAGGAGGAGAACCAGAAGTCCTGGAGGGAGAAGACCGCTTAGCCGGGGGGCCGAAGCGGAGGCCTCGGCCCACCGCTTGTGGTGTTTCTCCCTCCTTTTTTCTTTCCTTGCCTCCCTCTCCTCCGGGCCTAAGGCGGGAGGTTGAGTCCTGGCCGGGGGGAGGCAAGCAGGAGTGGCAGCCGCCGCAGCGGGAGCCACAGGAGGACCGCAGGTAGAAGCAGAGCCCGGGGCAGAAGACCCGCCAGAATCAGCTTAGACCTCTGATCCTTGAGTGCCCTGGGGTTGAACGCCACAGAAATGGTACAACCAGAGGACAGGTGCTAAACCCCAAGGCACAGCACACACCGAGTGTGGCCATCCGCTGGGGACAGCTTATGGCCACACTTGGTGCACTTAGAAAAAATCAGCTTTGGGGCCCCAGACATATCAACTAAAAATGGTAAAACCACACACACACACACACACACACACACACACACACACACACACACACACACACACACACACACACACACACAACCCTGACGGAACCACGAAGGAAGGGGGAGGTTAAATATGAAAAATATAAAATAAACTAAGAGTTTAAAATTAGAAAAGGGACCTGAACACACACACACCAAAAGTTTAAGAAAAAGGTTAAATTTTTTCTCACAAAGTGATGAAACGCCTGGAACTTGGGGTCAAGCTGCTGAAGTAAACCGTGGCAAACTAGATCTGGGGTCAGTCAGGGTTGGCAGGGGATTATGGGTAGGGGGAGGAGCTTGGAGCTCGGATCTAAAGCTGTTGAAAACTGCCGGTTCAGATCAGAGGTCGGATCCAATTCCCATAGGTTGCTGCACAAGTGAAGTTAACTACTTCAGACTGAGCATGTTTAAAGTAAAACTAGCAGGTTTAGAGTTCAAAAGTATAATAGGAATGAAGGGAGATTAAATGAGCCAAACAAATGTAACAAAAGGGCAGAAAAGGGCACATTGAGTACAAGTGAAACAAAGATGACTGAATATATTTTGGCAAATTACTGTGTTTTGCCATAGATTCTTTACGTAACTATAGAAGGCCTTGTGGTTGTCTTTACTATCTGCTGCAATCCTGTTTTCATAGCTAGCTTTAGAATATTTGATGAGGGATCTCAACTTTTTGTTGAGGCTGAGAAGGGAGTTTTTTCAGTCTTGGGACTTCCATCTTATTCCGCATTAGTTTCCTCCTCCGGTTGTAGAGTTTGTTTATGGCAGGGGACCACCAGACTGGCTTCCTTTTTTGGAGGAGAGCGTTTTGGCTCTTTTGGGTATGATGAGCTCTATGCATTTGTGTACGTGTTCGTACAGTGCAATGGTGTACGATTTGGCGGTCATGCAACTATTCTCCATTTTCATGGGTGCCGTGAAGTTAGCCACCTCTGTTTTAGGAGCCTAAAGTTAGCTTTGGAGAAATTTTTCATGGTAGTTGCCTTTGCGGGGGGGGGGGGGGAGTTGGTGGGAGTTGGTGGGATGTGTATTTGCAAGGTGATTAGTTTGTGGTCAGATCTAACCAGGGAGGAGTTGACTACTGGTGTAGAGCAATGGTTGCCCATGTTAGTAATGACCAGGTCAAGGATGTTGCTACCTCTAGTGGGGGTAAGAACGAGCTGGTCCAGAGCATTGGAATTAATGAATTCCAGGAAACCTTAAGCATATGTATTGGTACGCGAGTAGTTTTCCCAGTTAATGTAGGGGTAGATGAAGTTGCCCAGTATGAGTGCGCTAGGTTGGAGCCTAACATTCTTCAGGATGCTTAGGAATGTGGATTGTGAGCCTTGGGACATGGCTGGGGACCTATAGCAGGCTACAACCTGAATCGTTGTTTTACTCAAAGTTAGCTGCACCTGAAGTATCTCAGATGTGTTATGTTGGGTTGCCAGTCTGGAAGTGTGCGCATCCTTTATGTATATGGAAACACCACTGCCTTTGGAGCTTCGGTCCAAGTTTTGGGGCCAAAAGGTGTGGAATGAGTTATAGCCTGGTAGTGCAGGGGTGCTTTCTCCTGCTTTAAACCAGGTCTTTGTTATAGCACAAATGTCGATGTTCTCCATTTTAAGGAGTGCTTCGAGCGAGTGCATTTTGAGATTTAGACTTCTAGCGTTGAGCAGCATGACTGTCAGATTGCATTTGTTTGTAGCTGGTACAGTGGTAATTTTGTCTTTGGCACACAGCTTAAAAAAGGCACTTTAGGGGTGGCAAGAGCCTTGGCCAGTATCCGGAAGCCCAGGGGTAACAGATGCAGGCCATCTCTGACAAAGCAGAGGTCTGCTAGTCATGTAATCCCATGCAGACAGATACTGGATCTCTTTAGAATGATACTAGAAATTTAGCCAATTGTTGAAATTATTTTCTGCTTGTATTGTGGCATCATTCTGGGTGATGGTAGGATGCTGCTCAGGGCTAGGGTCACATCCACCTGGGCTACATAATCTGAGAGCTCCTCCGTCTCTCTTTTCATGTAGTCCAGGGAGGTATATCCAAAGTACTCTCTAAGAATTGTTTTAAATCTGCCATCTTAGTGCATCCTCCCTCACTTAAAAACACTGTAATTATTCTCTTTCTCATCACAACTCTAGCATTTCCTGTTTGGCTGAGGAAAATCTTCTGAAGTTTATATGGAATATAAAAGTACCCATGCGATAACACTTCCATGCAAAAGTCCTAAACATTCTTAACGACGTTGCATACTCGGGAGATTTCAAAGTTTCTCCCCATTATTCCTTTGTAATTTAGCTGTCCAATCTCTTTTCCCAGTCCTTTGACCTTCTCTGATTAATTTTTATGGTTATTATGCACTATTGTATATACAACCTAATTATCCATTTTTAACATTAGCTAGTGTTCTAGCCTCAGCTAAAACCTTTAGAGCTGTTCTTTCGATTAGCACTCCCTGTTCCTGTCTGCCTATTTTCTGTTATCAATCACTGATAGGAAAGGCAGTTTCTAACCTGCAGTCCAAACTTCTGCTTAGTCTCATCCCACTGTGCCTTTCCCTCACAAGCTTTATTTTCTTCCAGTACCTTGGATGCTTTGCTAATTTTCTTCAGTAAATTCCAGCCCCCTGTTGCCTGTTTTCTATACCCTTTCACTGAAGAATTACCCACTGTAAAAGTCCCTCTTCTCCATTCCTGCATTGACTTAATTCTTAGAATGCTTACTGTTACTTTATGAACATAACATTATGTATTATTTTCCAAAAGGACATGTATCCCAAATCCCAGCTTCATCATCCTTTTCCACTTTGATGCATCTACTTTAGTTATGTTATGTTAACTGAGCAGCTCTAAAATAATCCTTCATATCAATTAACGGTGGTGCAGCGGTTAGCATTGCCGCCTTACAGCAAGAAGTTCTCCGGTTCGCTCCTCGGCTGGGATGCCTTCTATATGGAGTCTGCATGTCCTCACTGTGGTCTAGTGGGTTTCCTCCGGGTGCTCCAGTTACCAGCCACATCCCAAAGACATGCTGTAGGTGGACTGGACACACTAAATAGGCCCTAGGTGTGTGTGCCTTCTGTGGAACGTTGGGTGCCAGGCTGACAACCTGACACCGTAAAACTCCACTGCCAATCATGAGCGGACAGGTGATCCGCTGTGGAAACCCCTAACTGGGAAAAGCCGAAAGAAGACGACTGTGTTTTGGCATAAATTACTACTTTGAATTGACTGTTGCCTTGAATACCATAACTACAGTTGGTCTAAGTATCTCAAAGTGTGTAAACGTGCTAACAGTGAGTGTTTATTATGGTGCATTTGATCAAAGGAGTTTTTTGTGTGCAAAGTGCAACTATTTCGCGAAGTGCTGTCAAGTAAAGCCATTTCAAAAGTTTCTTGTGCCTGGGTGTGCCTGTTCGCAAAGTGCCACCATTACAGAGCGTCTCTTGCACTGTACTGAGTTATTTGGCAAAGGGCAGACATTTTGGGAAATTTCAGTGCACTATTTGCAAAGTGCAGTTATTTTGAGGTGTTTCCAACTCTGAGCTGCTTCTACCCAATATACTTGCAAAGTGCAATTACTCTGAAATGGTTTATTTGCAAACTATAATTACTTTGAACCAGTTTATTCTCAAAGTGTCATTACTTCAAGACAGTTTATTCGCAAAGTACCATTACTTCGAGATAGCTTATTCATAAATAACAGCTACTTTGAGATGTTTCTTGCCCTCATCTTCTACTGCCCAGTCTATCCGCACTGTGCAGTTGTTCAAAATGTTTCTTAAAATGATAAATGACTTTTGCGGTAACGTAATTTCAAGATGAAAAGAATCACTGTAAAATAATTTCAAGGCAAGTGGCTCTTACAGTAAAGTGATTTCAGAGTATTACAGTACCCAATAAACTTATTTCTTAAAGATCAATCATACAGAGGCTCATTGTGTTATTTCAAGTACTGGCATAAATTTCAAGCACATGTATATGTGTATGTACAAGTGTGTGTTCATGCATATTTGCAAAAGTTTTCATTGAGATATGTTAATATGGCAGATGGATTTTGCAAGCCACAACCACTTGTGTATTGATCAGAATATTGCAGAGAACAGGAGAATATTTGAGCAAAAGGACGATATATTTATACAAGCAGCTTATTCTGATAAAGATGCATGTACCAGGGCATTCATTTTGCTAAACCTAGCAGGGTCAGAGGCCACTGAAACGGAGTGTTCATTTATATATGCACCAGCAGTGTATGAAGGTGAAGGAGAAACTTGTTTTGTAGTACATGCTGAAATCAAGGGACGACCCCAGTGTTTAAAGCACAAATTCAGAGAAATGTGTAACCCACAGGCTAATGTTACACTGTTACACTACAGAGGCATTTGCTTTACACGAGAGATCAAAAGCAAGGGGAAACTTTTGCAGCTTACATCACTGACCTGAGAAACAAGGTTAAAATGTTTAGGTTTGGTGATTTAAAAGTTAAATTAATAAAGGAGACTTGTATGTGGTATTAATAATGCTGCTGTGAAAAAAGATTTTGCTTCGTGATAGTGATTTAACACTGAGACAAGCCATTGAGATTTGTCAAATCCATGAAGTTACAGAAAGGCACACAAAAATGCTTGCTAGTGACAAGAGCATGGTTTCAGTAGGTTCCAGAGCTAATGCAGACAGCATGCAACATATGACTGGTAAAATCAGGCCTAAGCACATGGCAGTAGCAGCCACTGAGGAACTTCCAAGTAAACCCCATAGCCTTCTGGCACACTCCAAGACCAGTTCAGTTAAAGGAGCATGCTCTGTGCAAAAAGTACAGTTGTATACACTTACCATAAATGTAGATGTTAGTGTGTATTTACTGTTGCAGTCATCACATTAGGGTTATCTGCTTGCAGTAGCCCTCAGTCGGCTTGATTATCAAAGTCTTGGGTCCTGCGTCAGTTGCTGTCTTATCTTGCGCAACGTCAGTAGTCAGGGGTATAAAGCATGCAGCCGACGCCATTACATCAGTTTTTCTTGCCCCAGATGTCAGGTGCCTCCCTATGTATATGTTTACAAGGTTATACCTCCAACAAAAAAGCAAATACACCAAAAAGCTTTTAAGCATACTAAAAGAGAGTAGAGGTATAGCCAAAAGAAGTCAGGGGGCTGGAGGGAGGGTAACCAGGACTGCAACAGTTAATACACTCGAACATCTACATTTATGGTAAGGGTACACAGCTTTACTACAAAGAACACAGTACAGTTGTGTACATTGTACACAACTGTACTATGTTCTTCGTGTTTCACTGTTGCAGTCATCACATTTGGGTAGATTCTCAAAGCTAAGGATGGGAGGAGGAATTTAGATAGCATTAGGACAAGCTATAAGGCCATGCAGCTCTGGGTTTAGAGAACATTGGTAAATGGTAATGCTTGGTGAACGTATGTACAGAACTCCAGGTAGCAGCTTCTACGATTGTCCCTGGTAGGGACACCTCTGAGAAAGGTTGTAGAGGTAGATGCAGCCCTGGTTGAATGGGGTCTAATCCCCTGTGGGATAGGTTTTCCATGGTGCTTATAGCAGAAATGAATGCAATGGTCCATCCATTTAGAAATGGTTTGCTTTGAAATACCCTTCTCCTCTGCCCCTGCAAATGCCACAAGCAGTTGTTCAGATTCCCTTTTAGGTTTAGTCCTGTCCAAGTAAAATCTAACATGTCTGTGCACATCTAAGGAGTGCAGTATCCTTTCCCCTTTGTTCTGTGGATTAGAAAAGAAGGTTGGCAAATGAATGGACTGATTAAGAGCCACACTGGATACCACCTTGGGCATGAAGGATGGATTGGTCCTGAGGGACACCCTGTCCGCATATGAAAGATGATAAAAGGCTCCACTGCCATAAAGGCCTGTAATTCAGATACCCTTCTTGCTGAAGTAATTGCTAAAAGGAAGGCTGTTTTCCAAGAAAGGAATTTTAACTCTGCACTTGCAGCCAGCTCAAAAGGAGGAAGAGTGAGTTTTTCCAATACAAAGTTAAGGTCCCAGGCTGAAGTTGGGGCTTTCCTGGGTGGTCTTACATTTTTGGTCCCTCTGAGGAACTGCTTTGGATGGGAGACTAAAATCCAATCTAGGGTGGATCCTGGGGGTGGTTTTTGTTAGGTCGGGTTGTAGAATGGATTACTTGGGAGAAGTTGAGGAGGTTGATGGCTAGGGAGGGGGAAGGTAAGCTGATTTTGTTCCAGTCAATGTTGATGTCACCTAAAATAATGGTTTCATATTTTATTTCCGATGAGGCCCAGTGGAGAATATTCTCGAGGGTGGAGATATTATCGCCAGGGGAAATGTATAAGGAGATGAAGCAGATATTTTTATGTTTATTGAGTCAGAGGAGACTTGCAGTTATTTCAGTATTTTTGAATTGAGGGACTGGGATATGAAGGGGGATTATGGAGAGAAGGTTAAAGTAGATTAGGGCAGAGCCTCCACCTTTTTTATTTAAACGGTCAGTCCTTAGGATGTTGAAACCTGGAGGCAAGATTTCAGAATCAGAAATATGAGGTTTTAGCCAGGTTTCGGAGATGGCTAAGATGTCAGGGTGGTTGTGATTGATCCAAGCATGGACATGGCGAATTTTGTTGTTGAGGCTCTGGGCATTGATAGAGAAGACCTTCGGGGTGCTAAGAGAGAAAGTAGGAGAAGGAGGAGGGGGGAGAGGCTTATTTGAAGTGAGGGGGGAAGGAGTTGTTTATACTGAGGCAGGGGCCTGGGTTAGGATTAATGTCTCCAGATAAGGTAAGGATATTACACAAGACAACTTTTTGCCTTTTAAGTTTGGTATGTGGGAAGTTGTTAGGGGTTAGTGGAAATGTGAGAGAAGCTTTTTGTAGATGAGGAGAGACGATTGGGATGGAAAAGGTGAAGTAGGTTAGTTGTGATAAGGGAGGGAGAAATGGAATGGAAGTGAGAGAGTAGGAGAGGTTGTGGGTGAGTGAAAGTGATAGTTGGAGTAGAAGGAAGGTATGGGTGAGGTTTTAAGGAGTATGAAGTAGCATGATAGAGAAATAAGAAAGAAGAGAAGAGAGCAGGGGAGTCTGAAAGTATAGAGGATTTGGGAGGGCATGTTTGGAATGGGAGGGATAAGGAAGGGAGAAATAATAAAGGAAGTAAAAAAAGCTGTTGTGAGAATGAAAAGGAGAGGGAGGGAGGTATAACTTATGGATAGGAGGGGGGGAAAGGTTAAGTGTAGAGAGAAGAGGAAGGTGTAAGAGTGGGTGGGGATATCAGTGGGTGATTGGGATTGGATAATTGATGGTTAGATTGAGTTGGTAGAAGACTGATTGGTTAAAGGATGAGGGAGGAGTTAGTGACGTATAAATGTAGAGGTGCTGGGGCGAGTGAGATTTGGGGGCAGGATAGGGGAGCGGAGTGAGCCCGCAGGGCGAACGGAGCAGGAAAGCCAGAGGAGGAGAAAGTGAGGAAGACAGGGCAAGGAGAGGGGACAGAGATTGCAGGTACAGGCCGGAAGTTGAGCGGGAAAGCCAGAGGAGGAGAAAGCGAGGAAGACCATCAGTATAGAAAAGCATGCACTCAGTGTGAATAGTCTGAAGGTAAGTTCAGCAGGGATGTGAATAGGTAAGGTAAGTGTAGCAGAGATGTGAATGGGGAGTACAGAGAAGTGGAGTTAAAGGGTAGATGTAAAGGAGAAAAACAGTGGGAGAAGGAAGAGACTTTAGAAAGGGTTAGAGGATGGCTGTAAATAAAGTGAAGAGTGGCTAGGGATCCTGGACAGTAGAGAGGGAGAGAGCAGAGGGAAGATGTTAGAGGGCTGTATTAGGGGAGATGAGGGAGAGGGAAAAGTAGTGGGGATAGCAAGAAGGTAGAAGAGCGCCACCTAGTGGTCAGTCAGTCTGAGGCAGTAGAGACCCCATGGAGAGAGTCGGGGAAAGGGAGGAAGGAGCTAACGGGGTTCAGGATAGGGGGTAATGAAAGCAGGGAAAATTAAAGCAGCAGAGAAGAGGGTTGAAATTAAGTGGAGAACTAGGAGTGCAAGCAATAAAGAAGAGGGGGTAGTGGCTGCTGACTAATCTGGCAGGGAAGCGTACTATGACCTAATAGAAACAACTGAAACTGCACAGTTTAGAAAGTTCACATACTTTCTTGTAATCCTTGTTGTAGGAAGAACCCAGGGAGCAGTAGCAAGGCCTTAGAGGTTTTGGAGTTAAGAGTTCATTTAGCCTGTTCTTGGCCAGAGTGTTCAGAAGGGTACTTTTCAGGAGGTTATAGCAGGATAGGCAGGAGCCCAAGCTACAAAATACAGGAGAAAGAAGAAAGATTTTAAGCAGCAGTGTAGATAAAGTAATACAAGACGACAGTTGTCAGGCATACAAAGTAAATATGAACAAATAAAGCAAATAACAGCAAGACAATAAAAAAACAATAGGTCACACACTTACAGGGTCACACTGAACACCGCTAAACACAGGTAGATAATGCTACACAGTTCTTAGTGTACAGAAGAATTAAAAGTAGCAGACAATTTAAAATAAGCACGCCGAGCTGAGTTACAAGGCCTCAGGCAGACATCGGGAAGCCAGGCGATATAAATACTGCAGAAATTTAAGCATAACAAATGCCTAGACCTACAGTTTGGGACAACAGCTAAGAATTCTGTTTAAATTTGCAAGCCCCAATGGTTAAATTACAGCTGTAAGTTTCTCAAAAGAAGTCGAGCATCTACATGCGGCACTGGCTTGAATAATGGGCTTACTAACAAGTATATAGTAAAAGAGAAGCCCCAATCAGTTAAAAACACAGCCAAGAGCTACTCAAACATTTCTAGGCTACAATGGGGTGAATACTGTGTGACAAGCAACTAATAAAGCAAGCCCAAATAGTAAAACGAAACACAGCCAAGAGCTACCCCTAGGGCGTAGAACATTTAGGTGCCAATTACTTTGGATACTGTGCGACTAGCACAGGGTTAAAGAAAGTAATAAAGCAAGCCCCAAACAGTTACAAAACTGGCATTTTAAGGCCCTAATGGCCAAAGTTACCGAAGTTTATACTTTCTTACCCCATCTATCCAGCGCCCTGGAGTCTCTATCAGAGGGGGGCAGGATTTTTGGCAGTAGTAGCCTTAATGCCCTTGGGTCCCTGTGAAATAGTTTCAGGATCCACAGTAGGATTTTTAAAAAGGAACTTGTGAGAGTCAGGAACCCTGTAACATCTATCAGGTTTTCTGGGAGCAGGAGGTACAGAGTCAGGGGCCAAGCTAGATTCCGAAAAGGCATCATCAACAATGTCTAGTACAGGAGGGATAGCTAAAGGCCTGTGTTGAGGCAGGAGTAAGAAATCCCTAAGCCTCTTTTTAGAATCTGAGCAATCCTGGCTTTCCCAGTGGAAGTGCTCCCTAACAGTACGCAGGGTTTCACCAAAAGAGAAATCCTCTTGGGGGGGATGGGGGCAGAGGGAATAGAGTCCTCTGCATCAAAATCCTCTTAGGTAGATAAGGGTAAATCCTGCTCATCAGAGGAAACAAATTTCAGAATCCTGGCCATAAGTATCATAAGCAAATTCAGTCCTCGGTCTCTTACAGGGGGGAAGGTTGTTTTCCCCTAATTAAAGTAATAAGGTCTTCAGCCATTCTTATCATTTGTTTTTTTTAGGCATAGAAGGCCTGACCATATGGTCTGGGCATCGGTTTTCTAGGTATAGTTCGAGTTTTCGGTCTTGAAGAAGATGGCATTGGTTTAATATGCAAGTCAGTAGGCCTGAATACACCTTCAGAAGCCAATGCCTGCCCATCAAGATAGACACATCCGCAGGTTCCACAATTAAAGCATCTTGCGGCATACTGGACGCTGAATGGGTCTCAGTAGAGGCCTACGAATCTGAAGTAGCGGGTATCAGGGGCTGCGAAAGCACCTGAGCACCGGCGAAATGGCGACTGGCTTAGAAGCGTCGTCGGCAGCTTTGGACCTAGGCGGCCTGTCTCTGTCTTTATCCTTACAGTTTTTCGGAATGTCGATAGTCGAATGGCTTACTGAAGACATATGGATAATTGAACCGAGTAACAAAATATTTAGAAGCATAAATATATAGACGAATAGTTTGTTGCTTAAATAAGGCACAAAACCGACAGCGAGGTACATCGTGGTCAGGGCCTAGGTAAGGAATACAGTACGAATGAAAATCTTTGTGAGGCATTTGCTTTCCACAAGAAATACAATTACTGACTTTTACTGACATCGGTTTACAGCAAGAAAAAGTTTCCCCAATGGGGTACTTAGCTTTAGTTTAAGACTTCGGTTCTGAAACTCGAAAAAGTACAGTTTTGTACCTACCATAAATGTAGATGTCCGAACTGGATAGCATCTGCAGTCATAACAACTGGGTTGTCCTGTCGTCAGGCAGCCCTGCAGTCGGCCGGATTCCAAAGTCCAGGTCCGGCTTCGGCTGATGTCGCACTACACCCGACGTCATCTCTGCTGGCCTCCGGGTATAAAGGCATCAGCCGACGCCATTTTCTTCAGTGTTTCTTGCCCCAGATGCCAGTTGCCCTTCCTGGAAGGCTAATTTTTGGATAAATGCCAATGTTTCCAAAAGGATAGAAGGCAAACTCAGAAAATAAGCATATATGTACATATATACCAACAAATACACCATAAAAGACTCCCCCCACTAGCTAGCTATTAGGAGGGTAAATACCCTAGGAGTACCACAGAGGGGAAGGAGGGAGGGTAATCCTGACTGCAGATGCTATCCAGTTCGGACATCTACATTTATGGTAGGTACAAAACTGTACTATGTCCTTCATGGATGCATCTGCAGTCATAACAACTGGGTAGAATACCATAGCCAACTAAGGGAGGAGGAAAAATTTTGATTATGGTGTGGTTAGGATCCCTTGCAGCACAGCAGTGGCAAACCCTGCTCGGGATCTGGAGTACAATGGTAAGTTATAATGCTTGGCAAATGTATGCACGGAGGTCCAAGTAGCCGCCTCAATAATGTCCTTGGTTGCCACACCGTAGGAAGGCTGTGGTAGTGGCTGTTGCCCTTGTAGAATGAGGCCTTATGTTCTGTGGAATTGGTTTTCCATGGAAGGAGTAACAGAACCGTATGCAATTTCCTATCCATTTGGAGATTGTCTGTTTGGAAATTGCTTTTCCTTCCCTTCCTGTTGCATAGGCTACAAAAAGCTGGTCAGTTTTTCTGCTACTTTTTTTCTGTCCAGGTAGTAGCGTAACTGTCTATGGACATCCAAGGAATGCAGCATTCTTTCCCTCTGTTTTGTGGGTTGGGAAAGAAGGTAGGTAGGTGGATTGCCTGGTTTAAAGACACTCTGGATATCACCTTAGGCATAAACGTAGGATTAGTCCTCATGGACACTATCTTGGTGGAAGATTAGGAAGGGCTGTACCGCCATTAGGGCCTGAAGTTCAGAGACCCTCCTTGCTGAGGTTATTGCCAGTAGGAAAGCAGTTTTCCACGATAGATACTGTAGGTCCGCTGTAGCTGCTGGTTCAAAAGGTGCGAGTGTCAATTTTTCTAGCACAAAGTTCAAATCCCAAGCTGGCAATGGTGGTTTCCTTGGAGGTTTTACATTCTTGATTCCTCTGAGGAACTGCCTGAGTAAAGGGTGTGAAAAGACAGGTGGATCAAAGCTGTATTCTGCTGAAATAGCTGATGCATGTATCTTGATGGAGGAATAGGACAGGCCTGTATGTAGAAGCTCTGCCAGATACTCCAGAATGTTAGCCATATCTATAATTGACACATCTTTTCCTCTTTCAGTGCTCCAAATGACAAACCTTTTCCATTTTCCTGCATAGTTTCTTCTTGTTGAAGGTCTGCGGGCTTCAAGGATAATGTCTTTAACCCTTTGGGAAAGTTCTGGGTTAGTTGCTGCTATGTGATGTTGCATGCAGTCAGTTGCAACGTTTTTAGGTTTGGATGTATGATGCTGTAGTTGTTCTGAGTTAACATCAAAGGCATCAGGGGTATTGGCCACATGTTGTCCCGAGACATGCTCCTCAGTAATGGGTACTAGTGTTGTCTTGGCCAGTTTGGAGCTATCAGGGTTATCCTTGGACGTTCCTCCTTGATTTTTAGTAATACCTTGTGTATCAAGGGAAGAGGTGGAAATGCATATGTTGTTAGACCTTTCCAGCTGAAGGAGAGCGAATCCACTTTCCATGCAAGTGGGTGGAATGTCCTTGTGCAGAATTTTTTGAGTTGGTGATTGAGAGGGAAGCGAATAGATCTATCTGTGGTCTTCCCCATTTCTTTGAGATGGTCTTGAAGATGTCCGGGTGTAGCATCCATTCGTGGGCATCCGATGTGGTTCTGCTCAATATGTCTGCTAGAGTATTGTCCTTTCCCGGTACAAATATTGCCTGTAACTGGATGTTGTAGCTGAGTGCCAGGTTCCAAAGCTCCAAAGTCATTCTGCATAGGGGGTATGAATGAGTGCCTCCCTGCTTGTTGATGTACCACATGACTGTGGTGTTGTCTGTCCTTATCATCAAATGGCCCTCTTTTAGAAATGGTCTGAAATTTTGGATTGCCAGTTTTACTGCCAGCATTTCTTTTAGGTTGATGTGCAGGTGGAGTTGATCCTGCGTCCACAATCCTTGTACGCATTTGTCCAGCATGTGAGCCCCCCATCCTAGGTCTGAGGCGTCTGTTGTGATGGTCTGGCTTGCTTGATAGCTGTGTAAGGGTAGGCCTGGGTCTGACTGGCATGCTTGTGCCCACCATAGGAACTCCTGTTTTAGGCATGGGATTAGTGGAATTTCTGCTTCTAGGCTGTGCCTGTGTTGGGACCATAAATTCCTTAGGTACCACTGTAGTTTTCTCATATGTAGTCTGGCATGTGGAACCAAGATTATGCATGATGCCCTGTAGCCCAAGGCCTGCAGGACTTTTCTTGCTGTTAACTTGTTCTGTTTTGTTAGAGCCAAGAAGTAAAGAGGGAGTTCTTTTTGTTTTTCTGCGGTTAGGAATGCCATTTGTTTTACAGTGTCCAATTCCGCCCAGGAATGTCCTTGTTTGGGATGGTATCAGCCTTGACTTTTGTAAATTGACTGTGTATCCCAGTGCTTGTAGCAAGTAAATGACCCTTTGTAAATCTGTTGTCAGCTTGCTTTTGTTGTCCCTTGTAGCAGGCAGTCGTCCAGGTATGGATAAATTTGGATTCCTGTAGTCTGCAGTGGGCGATTACTGATGCCAGGCATTTTGTGAATACTCTGGGCGCAGTAGATAAGCCAAAGGGCAATGCTGAGAATTGATAATGCTCTGATCCTGCAAGAAATCTGAGGTATCTTCTGCAAATTGGTCGAATGGGGACGTGCAGGTATGCCTCCTTGAGATCTAGAGTTACCAGCCAACACTCCTTGCCCAGCATGGGAAGAAGTTGCTGTAGGGTCAGCATTTTGAATTTTGGGACAATGATGTATGTATTTAAGGTGGACAGGTCGAGAATAGGTCTCCAACTTTTTTCCTTTCTTGGAACTAGGAATAGTCTGGAGTAAAATCCTTTGCCTTGTTCTGTTATTGGCACTCTTTCCACCGCTCTCATCTTTGCTAATTGCATTATCTGCTGTAGAGCTTCTGTTTTTTTATTTGGAGGCAGGTTTGGCATTCCTCTTTTGACTGGTAAAGTGTGCAAGTGGAACCGGTAACCTTGGTCTATGGTTTGCAAAATCCACTTGTCTTTTGTGATGTAGTGCCAGTTTTTCGAAAATAAGGTTAATTTTCCGCCTAATGGAGCTGCTATTTGTTCCCTGGTAGGCGGATGTAGAGTTAAGTCACTGTGATTGTGCTGTTGTAGTGGTAGTGGCCGAGTCTGTGCCTCTGTTATTACCTTGCCACTGTCGTCCTCTGTAGGCACCTCCTCTGGATTGGTTTCTGCCTCTGGAACGTCTATTCCTGCCCCTTTGGGATCTTGTGGAGTCAGGAAAGGACCAATTTTGGCAGGCCAGTTCCTGCTAAACCTTGGGGCTGAACCTGCAAGAAATCTTTAACCGCTTGAACAGATTTTGCCTTTTCTTCCATTTTCTTCATTACCTGCTGGGCAGGTGTACCAAACAAACTGGTCTTATCCATAGGAGCATCTAATAACTTAGCTTTAACATGATCCGTAAGACTTGTTCCTTCAGCCATGCATGTCTTCTTATCACTGTGCCAGTCATGGCTGATCTAAATGAAGCCTCCAGTGCATCATAGCCACATTTTAAGGAATGGTTACTAACCTGTTGTATGTTATTTACCATTTCTAACACATATTTCTTATCTATAGAGTCATCAGAGGATAGTTTTTTAGTTAACTGATCAAGCATAAACTCTTGGTATTGTATCATGTGAAACTGACAGTTTAAAGCTCTAGCTGAGAGAGTAGCTGAGGTATAAACTTTTTGCCCCATCTGTCTAAAGACCTGGCTTCCCTTTCAGAAGGAATAGGGTTTTGCTGTGGTCGAGGCTACTGCCTTAGGCCCCTGGGATATAGTTTCGGGTCTGCAAGTGGGGCCTTGTAAAGGTGATGATGCGTGTCTGGTACCCTGTAAAATCTGTCTGGTTTGGCAGGGGCTGGAGGTAAGGAATCTGGTGCAGAGCAGACATCATTAAAGGCATCGTCCACAACAAAGAGGACAGGAGGTATAGCTAAGGGCCTGTGTTGTGGAAGGTGCAGAAAAGTCCTAAGTCTTTTTCTGGAATCTGAGAAATCCTGTTGCTGCCATTGGAATTGTTCTCGCATGGCATGTAAGGTTTCCCCAAAGGAGAATTCTTCTGGTGGAGAAGCAGCTGGAATGGATTCTTCAGCATCTGAGTCTTCATAATTGGAGAAGGGAGCCTCTGGCTGGTCTGTAATATCTGAGTCATCCGCAGAATCATCAGAGGACACAGGCTCGGGGGGGCTCTGCCCTAGGTCTCTTCTCTGGGGGCTGAGAGGCCCTGTCTGGGTGAGATTGAGATCCCCTGATTAAGGATATTAAATCTTCTGCCAGAGTAAGCATTTGTGAACTAGAAGAAGGCCTGGTTGAGGGGGGTTTAACAGGCACTGATTTAGTAGACTTGGCTGCTTGAGCCCTGGCAAAGGCCTTAATGGACATGGCTGCAGGAGGCCTAGCAGCACCACGTGCTGGGGTAGAGACATCCAAAGGGATGGTGTCTGATAATTCACTAGAAGCCACTGTAGTAGGTAAAATTAAAGAGGCCGATTCAAGTAAGGTAGCAGGAACCTCAGAAGTAGTCAAAGATTCAGCTGTGCTTTGATCAGTTTTCTCGGTTTCGGACGAAACCGAGACACTCGCGGTTTGCTTCACCATGGTTTCGGCCGAAACCGTGGACCGCGAGTGTCGGTCTTTTTCTTTGCGTTTAACGATTTGGGTAGTCGGAGGATCCGACGGCATAATGTACGAAAATTCTGAACCGAAAAACTGTTCAGCAAACTCCGACCGACGCCTAAGCGTTCGTCGGTTGAAGGAAGCACAGGCCGAACAGGCTGCTACGTGGTCTGGGCCTAAACAAGGCAAACAGTAAGAGTGGAAATCTTTATGAGGTATTTGTTTCCCACAAGTTAAACAGTTATTGACTTTTTCTGACATCGGCTGAGGCAAGAAAGAGTCCCCAACGGGGTACTTAGCTTTTAGAAGTCTTCGAAGTAGTATTCGGTAGTAGAAATCTCTGGATCCGACCGACCGGCACTTGCGAACAGCTTCTGCTTCGGGCACCACGCGGCAAGAAAGACTGAAGAAAATGGCGTCGGCTGATGCCTTTACACCCGGAGGCCAGCAGAGATGACGTCGGGTGAAGTGCGACATCAGCCGAAGCCGGACCCGGACTTTGGAATCTGGCCGACTGCAGGGCTGCCTGACGACAGGACAACCCAGTTGTTATGACTGCAGATGCATCCATGAAGGACATCGAAAATTTCAGGAGTCGGTCGACTGGCACTTGCAAACTGCTTCTGCTTTGGAGACCGCAAGGCAAGAAAGACTGATGTAATGATGTCGGCTTCATGCTTTATACCCCTGACTACCTGACGTCACAGAAGATGAGACAGCAACCGGTGCAGGACCCAAGACTTTGATAATCAGGCCAGCTGAGGGCTTCTGCAAGCAGATAACTCTAATGTGATGACTGCAACCCAAATGTGATGACTGCAACAGTGAAACACTAGGAACATCCAAGGTTATTCATTGCAGAACAAACAATATTCAATACAGTACAAGGGTGGATCAGCAAAACCCAAATCAAACATTAACTGTCGTAATTGTAGTGCCAACCATGAGTCCGGAAGAAAAAAGTGCAAAGCATTTGGCCAGCAGTGCCACAAATGTAAGAAGTGGAACCATCTTCAAAGATATTGCAGATCAAGTAAGCCTCACACAGTTACAAAGAAAGGTCATTCAGAAAAGCAAGTTGATCAAATAGACCTGCATCAGTCTGCTTTCTATGTAGATGGTGTCAGTAATTGGGGAGTGTTGATGAAATAAATTTACTAGCAAGTGCTTTGTACTGTCCGAATCAATGGCAAATCCACCAAACTCAAACTAGACAATAGTTCAAAGTGTAATGTCATGTCTGCAGATATTTTTGCAAGGATCAGAGCTGTTGAACAACTAAATATGACTAGTGAGAAACTAGTTGCTTATGGAGGTGAAGAAATTCAAACTGAAGTCTCAGTAGTGCTTTCATGTTATGTGGCCAAGCTCTGTTATAGCCTATTCTATGTGGTACAAAGACCTGTGCAGTCATTACAGCATCTCAGAGACTGTTTGAAAATGAAACAAAGTAGTTCATCAAATAAGTACATGTCCTACTTCCAGCTTCACCAACACTTTTTTCAGAGTATGCTGATTTTTTTGATGACAAGTTGGGCAAACTTACAGTTGTGTTTTCTATGAAACTAGACCCAGGAATTCGTCCAGTGGTCAGACCAGCAAGAAGAGTTCTGAAAGCTATGCAGCATAAAATCAAAACTCAGTTGGACAAAATGGTGCAACAAGGTGTAATGTGTCCAGTTACAGAATGGGTGTCGTCCATGGCAGCTGCTCATAAAAAAGGTTCAGATGAAATCAGAATATGCACTGACCCAAGAGATTTGAATAAATCATTGAAGAGACCACATTATCCTATGCGTACAGTCAAAGAAGTTGCAGCCCTGATACCGAATGTCACTGTTTTTTCTGTCATAAATGCAAAAAGTTAATTTTGGCAAGTGATGCTTGATCGCAAATCTTCACTACTGACTACATTCAGTATCCCATTTGGAAGATATAGATTCCTCAGGATGCCATATGGAATAAATTCTGCGAGTGAAGTCCTTCAGCATACAATGGTGAAGTCTTTCAGCATACAATGGTGCAATTTTTTTGGGGTTATCCTTATGCCATAACAGTAGATGATTTATTGGTCAGTGGCAATGGTGAGGCAGAGCATGACAGAAATCTTGAGAGAGTTCTAGACAGAGAACGTGAAGTGAACTTAAAGCTGGATCCTCTGAAGTGGAAACTCAGGCTATCAGAAGTTGCATATGTAGGTAATTTATTTACAAGTATTGGCTTGAGACTAGACCCGTCCCAAGCAAGCAGCAATTCTTGAAATTCCAGCAACAAATATTGTTGAAGCTCTACAATGTTTTCTTGGCATGGTCAATTACTTAGACAAGTTTATACCAGACTTCAGTGAGTTGACAGCACCTTTGAGAGAGCGCTCACATAAAAATGTTACTCTGTCATGTACAGAACAGCACCAGAAAGCATCTGAAACTCTCAAGCAGAAAACTGCTACCCCAACATAAAGATATTTTGACAGCAGCAAACCAGTAACCCTTTCCTGCGATGCTTCAAAATTTGGTTTAGGTGCAGTTATTTTTCAAGAAGGCAGGCCAGTAGCCACTTCTAGTACACTTACTCAGACTGAGATGCAGTATGCTCAAATTGAGAAAGAACTTTTAGCAATAGTGTTAGCATGTTCCAAGTTTCATGACTATATCTATGGTCAAGATATCAAGATTGAAACTGCCCATCAATCATTGGTTACTATTTTAAAGAAGCCTACGCATTCAGCTCCTGCAAGATTACAAAGAATGATGCTTAAGTTACAAAAGTACAACTTCAAATGGTTACTTTCCTTACAGAGATGAGTTGTTGACAGAAGATGGCATTATTTTCAAAGGTCCCAAAGTAGTTCCTGCTTCCTTACAAGAATATATCCAGAGTTTGCATCATGGTCACTCGGGTTCTGAATCCTCTAAGAGAAGGGCAAGAGGACTAGTGTTTTGGACTTCTCTAGCGAAAGACATTGATAGAGTACTTTCTTTCTGTTCAGTGTGTAACAGTACTAAAGAGCATTTGCAGAGAGAGCCGCTTCAGCTAAGTCAAGTTCCTGATCTACTTGGGTCAATAGCAGCTACTGACATTCGAGTGGATCAACATTACTTAGTACTGGTAGACTCTCATTCAAATTGGTTCAAGATCAATCTACTACCTAATCTAACTTCTACTACAGTCATTACTAAGATGAAACTCCATTTCTCAGTTCATGGCAGTCCACAGAAATTAATCTTTGACAATGATATTCAATTTACTAGTCAATTGTTTCAGAAATTTGCCAAAGAATGGGATTTTGTACATATTACTAATAGTCAGGAGCATCCACAATCCAATGGACTTGCTGAATGTGCAGAACAGAGTGCAATTACTTGAAAAGTCAAAGCGTGACAATACTGATTTTTTTTTTTAATTTACTCAATCTCAAACATACCCTGTGATGATATACTTGGCTCACCTGCTTAGACACTTCTATCTAGGCAAACCAGAATAATGTTGGCTATCAGCTCTAGTTTATTGAGGCCTAAAGCTAAAAACAACAAAGCAATCAAAGCACAGTTATCTACAAAGCGTTTTTTCCAAAAGTCTAGTTATGACAAATCAAGCAGATTTCTTCACCCGCTGAAAAGAGGAGACAGTGAGGATACAAACACCAAAACGTTTTGACCAATACAAATCTACCATTATCTTTATTCTTTTATCAGCATTGGAGCTCCTCTAGCAATTAATACAATTACGCTCCTTTTCCTTTGTCCCAGATATTCCACTGGACAACCATCCTGAAATATGCATTCTGCATTTCTTAATATCACTATGCTTTCTTCTTTGAAAAACACATGAGATCATTTACATTCAAAGTTAGTATGGAAAGTATTGCCATTATGACAAGAATTTATTCCCACTTATAACAGTTTTTTTTTGTACATGTCTAGGTTGAGCCAATGTGTTAAATGTATACATTAACAATTGGTAGGTTGATCATTTATACAATTTCTTGTCATATCCATTTAACTTGTCACATCTTAGAAGACATTGTTTTAATGGAAACTCTCAAACAAAACACACACCCCAGAACATCCCTATAACTTATTAATACAATGCACACAATTATGTACATCTTCAATACTCAAGTTTAACCCAAACAGCAACAAATGCCCCAGATTGACAGCTGCATTCAAAGTCTTTAAGTCACCTGTAATTAAGGTCACCCATGCCAAGATGCATGGTATAGCCTGTGCTTCTATATACACACTAAGTGCCATCTAGTATTGTCTTATCTTTTTTCTCTCCCAGATGTAAATGATGTAAAAAAAAAAAAATTGAATGCTTTGAGAAAATATTCTTTCAGCCGTTGAAAGAAAAAAGTATTCTGTTTTTATTGTTCTCTTATCAGCTCGTCTCCATAAAAACATGAGATCCAGATACACAGTTGCTTTCTCATATTGCACTGTGAACGTTTCCTTACATTCAGTTTTGCCTTACTTATTTCCACTTAATCTGTTAGAGATCAAGCCAAGACCATTAATCCAGTCATTCCCCAATATAAAAGTAATAAAAAACATATCAGTTTTAATTATATCATGATCTGTATACATTAACAACCCATTCCTCAACTCAACGACCCAAGATTACAGCCTATTATCTTACACATGCTTTTGTCCAAGCTTTCATCTCTTTTTACATTGCAGTGCCTACACTTAAAACTAAAAAAGAAAAGAGGGCACCAGTTTACTTTAGTAACTCTAACACACAAATAACTGAAAATGCTTTACTACCCAACATGCTGTATGTCATGTTTTATATAAAAAAATACTGTTAACAATAAAACTCGTTTTACTTAGTTACCTCTTTCCTTCCTTTTCCCCGCTCCTTAATGTTCTTCCAAACAATAATGATATGACGTAGGACATACGCTTTGGAGTCCCCTACAAGTTTAACCAAGTCAAAAAAAAAAGTTCAATATTTCCATTTTTGATTTTTCAATCGTACTTTGTAATTCCACATTTATTCTTTAATTTCCGAGTTGGTTTGTAATCCCACATTTATTCTTTAATTTCGGGCTGGTTTTCTTCCTGTTGATCTCCAGCTCCATCTCCCAACTGCAGTCTCTGGTCCATTTTTAACATTCGCTTGAGTCTTCTAGTCAACTCCTGAGCTCGTCTCGGCATTTCCAGCATTTTCCTTTGGAACACTGGAAAAGGTTTCACTGGCAAAATCTATTAGCTTTATCAGCAGAAGAATAAGCAGAGCCCCCCCCTCCTGTTTGATAGCTAATTTTTTGTTGGGACAAACTTTTGCAGTTCCTCTTCTGCATGTTTTGCATCAAGAAATGACTGATACTTTGCGAAAAAAATATTCTGAAAGTAGCTGGATAGAGCAGCTTGAATATAACAAATCCAAACACCCTGTAGGTAAAGAACAAGTGTATGGCCCACTAATTCAAGACTCCAGAAAACACAATGGTCAGCACTCAAATGTCAGCAATTTAATTTATTTATTATAAAAGTTCAAACACACAGACCAATTTCGGCTACTAAGCCTTCTTCAGTGCAATAAGCATACATATCGCCACCCCTTATTTAAACAACATCTATATACATGCCATTTGACAATTACAAATGTTTATTAAGACTCAGTGTGAAATGTGTTTCCAACTGATCCATTTTTTCCCTCCCTTTTTGTCAAAAATATTATGCCAACCTGATTTGTCCTTGTTGTTAATCATAATTCTGTCTATAATGACAAACTTAAACTGAGCTGTTGGATGTTTAATGGTATGTTTATAAAGGATATTAGACTGACAAGCATATCTCACATCACTTAGATGTTCAGAAATACGTAAATTAAATCGCCGAGAAGTTTGCCCCACAATAAAAGCCTGACAATAACATGTCACAAAATAAATAACCCAGTCCAATGCACAATCCTCATATACCCGAATGTCAAATACCCACACGGTTATATGAGAGGTAAATGCTTGTGTGGTACCTACAGACTTACAAAAACTACAATGAAGGCAAGGCTGACACCCCACCAACAATCCATCATACAAGGTGGTTTCTTGTGCTCCAACATTATATTGTAGCCTCTTATGGTGATTCAACCAACTACCTAAAGTCCTGCCCCTCCTATACGAAAAAGACAATTTTGATTGAATAAAAACCCTTAAAGAATCTTCAAAGGTGAGGATTCCACAAAGTTCGTTTATGGCATCAATCAAAACTGAAATATTACTACCATAGCTAGTAACTAACCTCAAGTGGGTGTCCAAAGTTGCCCTTCTATTTTTATATTTCAATAAATCTGCTCTATCCAGATTTCTAGCATGGTTACTTGCTTTCATAATATCCTGATATTTATACCCTCTGTTACAAAATCTGTCAATCAACTGTTGGTTATGCAAAGAAAACACTTCATCAGAGGAACAAATCCTACAGAGCCTCATAAATTGGGATTTAGAAATATTCCGGATGATATGTCCAGGATGACAACTACCCGCATGTAACAAAGTATTAACTGCAGGGTGTTTCCTATATACCAGACTCATTAAGGTACCATCCTGTTGTATATAAATATCAACACCCAAGAAAACAATCTATGTAGTACTAAAAAAAACTGTAAAATATATGCCCCACTTGTTAAGGTAAGTAACAAATTCTCTTAAATGCTCAGCCCCCGAGTGCCATACCAACCAACAGTCAAGGTACTAGTGCCAAATGTCCACAGATTCCAAGCACAGGTTATGCATCGTATCATAAATAAGTTGTTCCTCAATATAGCCCATGAACAGGTCTGCATGAATAGGGGGCAAATGATACCCCCATAAACACTCTTCCTGAAAATAAAAAAACAGTTTTAGTTAGTACATGTTCAGTTAAAGTAGGAAGGTATTAAATCCCGGGCTATATAGAGGTACCCAGTTCAACCAATATTCTAAAGCCAGCAGACCTGCCCAATGGGAAATATTTGTACATAGGCTGACACATCCAAGGTGCACATGTAACACTGTGGTTCCAACTGGGTATCGTTAATATTTAATAACTCCGTAGTACCCTGTACTAGAGATCTCACGTAAGCTAATAATAGTTTCAAATATTAAGAAAAGCAGATAATGGTACCATAACAAAACCTCTACCCGATAGTATCGGTCTTCCTGGGGATTGATGTAAATTCTTATGGATTTTGGGCAACAGGTAAAAACACTGTTTCAAGGAGTCTTTAACCATAAGTTGAAATTTTGTTTCCTTATTGAGGACACCTTCCTCCCTGGCCAACTCTAAAAATTGATCAATATCAGATTTAAATACTGGCGTGGGTCCAAATGCATTCTCTGATAGGTGCATTGCTCTAGTAGTAGTTTATGGGCCTCCTTCACATACATGGTCCAATCTCATACTACTACATCTCCCCCTTTTGTCCATTGAACTAACAACCAATTGCTTATTTTTAGCGAGATCTACCAATGCTTGTTTATGTACAGGAGAAAGATTATTAGAAGGAATACTTAAACAGAATCCAAACGTAAAATGCAAGTCCTTCAATACTTGTTGAAAAACCAAAACATTCTTATTAGGGGATGGTACAAATGTAGAAGGTTTAAATGAGAAGGCATGAGAATCACTCTCTCTGCTAATCGATTGTTAAATTTAAAGGTGTTCTTTTGTAATCAGTCTACAAAAAGCAATTACATCCTGGGCAAATACATCCTGGGAAACTAAATAAATGGGCGCAAACCAAGACCTTTATTTAACAGATCTTTCGCCACAGAAAACAGAGTAGAAGAATATTGAGAACATTACACTCATCTATTGTGTTGTCATCAGTTGTTACAATGTTTCTTAAGTGGGTGCTGTGTTTATGATGTTTACGTCCACCCCTCCAGTATCACCTAAAGGAAAACAGTCATTTCTTTTTGGCCATGGGTGAGGTCGCTGGTGTCCCTAATTCTGTGTCCGTAGTAGAGGAAAAATCCTCCCTGGATGTACCAGAAGTACCACCACCACCCTTAACAGTTTTTTTTTTTTTCCCGGCTAACCCGGGGCTGTCGTTTGACATCAGAAAACTTCACAGTTTTCTGAATAGGAAATTGTTTACCATGTTGATAATCCCTAGAATCCCTAGAGAATTTCTTGAGCATAAGTGATTTTAGCTCATTCTTTATTCCTATTAAATCCTGAGTTAACTGCACAAATTGTTCCCTATTTATAGGGTCATTCTCATACGTCTATTTTTTCACAAAGCTTACTAACCTGTGACACCAATTCAACCATTCTTTGTTCATAAAAATAATGAAAAACAAATAGAGCCCCCCCCCCCCCGTAAAATATCCTGCCATTCATGTAATAGTTTCTCACCTGGGGAGTCAACATACAATTGTAGCCATAAGCCACTATGCATTAAATTAGTAGTACACTATACCTTGAACAATTTCTGATGCCACACATTGGATTTACATGGTCATCGATAATTGTCTAAATACATCCATATGTAGGAAGTGGTGGTTCCTCTTACTTCTTGACTACTGGTATTCAACAGGTTATCAAAAACCTGGACATCCTCCTCATCTGCCAGACCCTGTAGTAACTGAATAAGATCCATCTTTTTATCCCCCATCCAGGAAAGGCTAGAACAGGTAGACAATCAATAGACAGATGAACCACTATAATGCATTTAAAACAGAATAAAAAACTAATGTATGTCAGCCCCACTACTAGTCACATGTACTAATAGAAAAAAACATAATAGAATAAAAGTAAAAAAAGCTCGTCTAAACAGCCCCAACCATTGCATACAATACAAGAAATGACCTATTCCATAATTACAATCAGCAGTAATGGCTACATAAAAGCAATACAGAAATGTGTATAGAATTGAAGCCCGGACTGGATCGCATAGGTGAAAAACCCATTATGCTTCTGCTCAAAATGAACAATACAACAGTAATGATGGCAAATTCAATATGTACAAAATAAGACTATCTGCCAGTATTAATATAAAACAACCATGTATGAAGCTGTCAGAAAGTACGGAATATACAGTAAACAAAAACATAATGCTCACTTATACACAGTTTCCACAAAAAAACAAAAGGTCCCTTACACAAAACAGACATTATAGATGAAGACAATTTAAACTGTTAAACATGCCATATAGGAAGATAATTTAAACTGTTATGTTTTTGGTTACTAGAGAATACATGCCTTCAGTTGTACTTATTAGACAATGTTCACTGCAAGCTTATTGTAATTGATGAAACTTCATGTTTGCGTGTGTTTTTATATTTAGAATAAGTGACTATTAGACAGAATTGTTTTTTAAATATTTTATTCATAGTTGTATGATTACTAATAGACACCAAATATTTTACACAGGAATATGTCTTACACCTAACGATGACTATGTATGGGGGAGGCCAGCCCACACTTGTTTCCCCCGCCACTGTTTTCTGACCTTAAACCCATCTCAAAGTTAATAATGACAGTTAATGACAGTGTTTCTAACCTTAAAACCCTAAACATTATATTACACTACAGCAACTACCCTTAAACTACAGCTAAACTACAGCTATAAAAATAAAAAGCTTTGACTCCCTATTTACTTAACTTATGGCTCTAGGAAGCCTTAAACCTTATACTCTGGATAACCACCACTTCGCTCTGGCTTGCTCCACGTCCCACCCTGCCCCCAATTCCCACCCACCCCCAGTACCACTAGATTTATAGTCAAAGCCACACCCCTGTTACTAGAACCTATCAGCTTGCATCTGTCAAAGTACAGTTGTGTACACTTACCATAAATGTAGATGTTAGAGTGTATGCACTGTTGCAGTCATTACATTTGGGTAATCTGCTGGCAGTCAGCCTGATTAACAAAGTCTTGGGTCTTGCATCAGTTGCTGCCCCTTCTTCCATGACGTCAGGTCATCAGGAGTATAAAACATGCAGCCGATGCCATTACATCAGTTTTTCTTGCCCCAAATGTCAGGTACCCCCTAATGGGGAGCAAATAAACACAAACACAAAAGTATACCTCCAACCAAAGGCAAATACACCAAAAAGGCTTTTAAGCATAGTAAAGGAAAGTAGAGGAATAGCCAGAAAAAACTAGGGGGCTTGAGGGAGGGTAACCAGGACTGCAACAGTGAATACACTCAAACATCTACATTTATGGTAAGTGTACACAGCTGCACTATGTTCTTCATGTTTCACTGTTGCAGTCATTACATTTGGGTAGATTTCCAAAGCTATGGTTGGGAGGAGGAGTTTATACAGCATTAGGGCCAGCTATAAGGCCCTGCACGACAGCAGTGGCAAAGCCAGCTCTGGATTTAGAAAAAATTGGTAAATAATGCTTGGTGAAAGTATGTACAGAACTCAAGGTAGCAGCTTCTAGGGTAGCCCTGGTAGGAACACCTCTGAGAAAGGCTGCAGAAGTAGATGCAGCCCTAGTGGAGCGAGATCTGATCCCCTGGGGGACAGGTTTTCCATGGTGCTTATAGCAGAAATGAAAGCAATGGCTTATCCATTTAGAAATGGTTTGTTTTGAAATGGTCTTCCCCTCTGCTCTTGCAGCAAATGCAACCAGCAATTGTTCAGATTTTCTTTGAGATTTAGTCCTGTCCTAGTAGAATCGAAGTTATCTGTGCACATCCAAGGAATGCAGAATCCGTTTCCCCTTTGTTCTATGGATTGGGAAAGAAGGTTGGCAAATGAAGAGACTGATTAAGAGCCAAACTGGAAACCACCTTGGGCATGAAGGATGGATTGGTCCTGAGAGAGATCCTGTCCACATGAAAGATGATGAAAGGCTCCACTGCCATAAGGGCCTGCAATTCAGATATCCTTCTAGCTGAAGTGATTGCTAAAAGGAAGGCTATTTTCCAAGAGATAAATTTAAAGCCTGCAGTAGCAGCTGGCTCGAAAGGAGGTAGAGTGAGTTTCTCCAAAACAAAGTTAAGGTCCCAGGCAGGGGTAGGAGCTCTCCTGGGTGGTCAAGTTTTATGTCCCTCTGAGATACTACTTTAGCAGAGGATGAGAGAAGAGGGGATTGTTCTGTGCTACAGTGAGCTGAAATAGCTGAGGCGTGTATTTTAATGGAGGAAAAAGACAGGCCCTTGTGAAGCATCTCAGTTAAGTATTGCAAAATCTGAGGTAAATTGGGCGCTGCTGTGCTCATCCCTAAAGATTGGTTCCAGGCACAGAATCTTTTCCATTTGTCAGCATAAGATTTTCCAGCACTAGGTCTTCTCACCTTCAAGATGACATCCATCACAGGTTTGCTAAGGGATAAGGGTGAATTTAAGTGATTAGCCAGACTGCAAGGTTCAGTGTTGGAAGCTGGGGTGCAGAATTTGGTTCTCCTGCTGAGACAGCAGGGAAGGGGTCTGAGGTAGGTACCATGGAGATATTTGCGACAGACTGAGCAGGAGGGGGTACCAGTGTTGGCGCAGCCAGTCTGGAGGAATCAAAATCATCCTTGGTTTGTCCTGTTTGACTTAGTAGAACTTTGGAGAGCAGAGGCAGAGGGGGAAAGGCGTAGACTAATAGGTTTTTCCAGCTGAAGGACAGAGCATCCACTTTCCAGGCTTGTTTGTGGGGAGTCCTTGTGCAAAACTTGTCCAACTGGTAGTTCTGGGGGGAGGCAAATAGATCTATGTCTGGGCTCCCCCCATTTGCTTGTCAACATGTTAAAAATCCATGGTTCCAGTTTCCACTGGTGTGGGTCCATGAGGTTTCTGCTTAGTCAGTCTGCCAGTGTATTCAATTTTCCTGGCAGGAATTGAGCTTGTAGGTGCACTTGGTAGCTCAAGGCTGTGTTCCACAATGCCATGGCTAGTCTGCAGAGGGAGTAGGAATGTGTACCCCCCTGCTTGTTTATGTACAACATAACCATGGTGTTGTCCGCCTTCACCATTAGTTGTCCTTGAAGGCTGTCAGAGCATTCTGTACAGCTAACATTTCTTTTTGACTGATATGTAGGTGCATTTGATTTTGGTTCCATTTGCCCTGAATGCACCTCCCTGCCAGGTGAGCCCCCCATGCATAGTCTGATGCATTTGTAGTTAGGGTTTGGGTGGCAGGGGGTAGTGTGAATGCTAGTCCCTTGTTTTGGTGGCATGCCTCTGCCCACTATAGGAAAACCATGCGTAGGCAAAGTATGATAGGAATCAGTTTCCAGGCTGTGACAATGTTGACTCCATAGACCTTTTAGATACCACTGTAGTTTCCTCATATGCAGTCTTGCATATGGAATTAGAAGAATGCAGTAGGCCATGAACCCCAAGGCTTGCGGTATTTGTCTTACAGATAGCAGGGATTTTGCGGCTACTTGTTTGAAGTAAGTTACCAAATGTATTTGCTTCTCTGGCGTGAGGAAAGCCATCTGGGCTGTTGTACTCAAGCTTGCACACAGGAATGTAATCCGTTGACAGGGTACCAATTGTGATTTCTTTTCGTTTATGTTGTACCCCAGACAAGTAAGAACCCTTTTTACAAACACCAGATGATTTAGAAGTATGCCCTGGTTTTCTGCCTGAATTAGACAATTGTCCAAGTATGCATATATTTAAATATTTCTTTGCCTGCAAAATGCAATAACTGGAGCCAAGCACTTTGTGAATACCCTGGTCGCAGTAGACAAGCCAAAGGGCAGTGCAGAGAACTGAATGCAAGTAGCTTGCTTTGAAGCTTCGGTATCGTCTGCAAGATTCCCTCATTGGGATGTACAGCTATGCTTCTTTTAAATCTAGAGTTGCCGACCAGGTGTGTCTGCATTGGAAGTAAATGGTGAAGAGTCAGCATCTTGAATGTTTGAATCTCCAGAAAGGTGTTTAGAGTAGACAGGTCCAGGATTGGACGCCATGATTTGTCTTTTCTGGGTACCAGAAAAAGTCTTGGAATAGAAACCTTGTCCCTTTTCTTCTTCTGGTACGAGCTGAATAGCCCCCATGCTTAAGAGGGAAAGCACTTGTTTTTGAGCCTCTGCCCATTGATTTGGGGGCAGGTCCGGCCCCCCATTTGGTGTCGGCAATGTGTGGAAATGAAATCCGTATCCCCGGGACACAATATTTAAAACCCATTTGTCCTGGGTTATGAGTTCCCAGTTCTTTGCATGAAGAGCAATTTTTCCCCCCAAAGGGGCAGTTAGAAGGTAAGTGCTCGGTAATTTTAAAAGGAAGTCATTGAGACTGTTTACCATAGGGGGGTGTCTTGTTATTTCCAGATTTGGAAGTGGAGGCCCCCCACTGCTTAGTTCTGAGACCCCTGGGACTGAAAACCTGGGGTTTTTGCTGTGTCTGGGTTTGGCTTGAGAGGATCTGGAAGGGCTGGAAAGGACCAATTCTTAGTAGGCCAGTGCCTACTAAATCTTGGAGGTTGCACTTGTAAGAAATCTTTAACAGTTTGCATAGATTTAGCTTTATCTTCCATCTTGTTTAGGACTTCTTCAGCCTTATTACCAAACAGGCGGTCCTAATTTAAAGGAGCATCCAACAATTTAGCTTTAACATGATCAGGCAAAGAATGCTCCTTAAGCCAAGCATGCCTTCTAAGCACAGACCCAGTAACAGCAGCCCTGCAGGAGGCCTCTAAAGAATCAAAACCACATTGCAAAGTATGTTTTCCAACTTGTTCAGCAGAATGCATTAAATCCTATAAATCTTTATTTTTCCACACAGTCAGGAATAATCATTTTCTGTTTAAGCAGTCCAATAATATGCTGTTGATATTTTAACATACGAAATTGGCAGTTTAAGGCTCTGATTGCCAAGGTTGTATAAGTATAAACCTTTTTACCCCATCTATCCAGTGCCCTGCCGTCTCTATCAAAAGGGGTAGGATTTTTACCAGTAGAAGCCTTAATGCCCTTGGGCCCCTGAGAAATGGTTTCTGGATCTGCAACAGGATTTTTGAAAAAGAACTTGTGGGACTCAGGAACCCTGTAGTGTCTGTCAGGTTTACTAGGAGCCGGAGGAAGGGAATCAGGGGCCAAACTGGATTCAGAGAACAAAATCAACAATGTCTAGTACAGGAGCTACAGCCAAAGGCCTATGCTGAGGTAGAAGGAAACCCCTAAGCCTCTTTTATGAATCAGAAAATTCCTGGCTTTCCCAGTGGAAATGCTCCCTTTAAGTATGTAAAGTTTCCCCAAAAGAAAAATCCTCAAGAGGGAAAGCAGAGGGAATGGAATCCTCTGCATCAGAATCTTCATAAGTAGGTACGGACAAATCCAGGTCATTAGAAGAGTTAGAAGAAACAGAATCCTGATCAGTAGATTCATAATCAAGCTCAGCCCTAAGCCTCTTAAGGGGGGGGGGGTTTGACTACCCCTGATTAGAGTAATTAAATATTCAGCCATTTTTATTATTTGTTTTTTAGGCATAGGGGCCTGAACATGTGGCCTGGGCGTTGGTTTTTTAGACATGGATAGAGATTTAGGCCTTAGTAATGAAGGCAGTATCGATTTAATATGCAAGTCTGTAGGCCTGAATACACCCTCAGAAGCCGGTGCCTGCACAGCGGGCTCTGGACCCATCCAAGGTAGAGACATCCGCGGGTTCCACAGGTGAAGCATCTCGCGGCATACTGGACTCCGAATGGGTCTCAGCAGAGGCCTGCGAATCAGAACTAGTGGGTATCAGGGGCTGCAAAAGCACCTCATTGAGTACCGGCGCACTGGTGACTGGCTTAGGAGAAGCGTCGTCGGCAGTTTTGGACCTCTGCGGCCTCTGTCTTTATCTTTGAGTTTTTTTGGAATCCCAGTAGTCAGATGGCTAACCTACAACTTTTCTGGATAATTCAACCGAGAACTGAAATATTTAGAGGCAAAAATGTACCGAAGATGGATAGTACACAAATTAAATAAAGCAGAAACCTGACAGTAAGGTACATCGTGGTCAGGGCCTAGGCAAGGAATACAGCATGAATGAAAATCTTTGAGGTATTTTCTACAAGTAATGCAATTAACAACTTTTACTGACATCTGTAAGGAGCAAGAAAAAAGTTTCCCCAATGGGGTACTTGGCTTTAAGTTGAAGACTTCGGCTCTGAAACTCGAAAACAAAAATTTCAGTAGTTGGCCAACCGGCACTTGCGAACTGCTTCTGTTACCGCACGGCAAGAAAGACTGATGTAATGGTGTTGGCTGCATGTTTTATTCCTTGACGACCTGACATCATGGAAGAAGGGACAGCAACCGACGCAGGACCCAAGACTTTGTTAATTAGGCCGACCGAGGGAAACCTGCCAGCAGATTACCCAAATGTAATGAATGAGACAGTGAAACACAAAGAAAGTACAGTTCTGTACCTACCATAAATGTAGATGTTCGAAGATCCACATTGCTGCAGTCATAACCTGTGGGTAGTCCACTGTCCTCGGTCGGCCCGAATACCAAAGTGTTAGGCTGGCGTCGGTCATGGTCGCTCAGATCTGACGTCAGTACGCCATGGTACTAAAGCGCATGACCAACGTCATATCCTCAGTCTTTCTTGCCCCAGATGTCAGAAGGCTCTAAAAAGAAAGGCCATAGCCAAAAAACAGAAAAACATCTAACCACCCATGTACAAACAATATTTACAACCCAAACCACACAACCACCCCAAACTACAGTGGGGAAGGAGGGAGGGTAAATTGGACTGCAGCAATGTGGATCTTCGAACATCTACATTTATGGTAGGTACAAAACTGTACTATGTTCTTCATCTCACATTGCTGCAGTCATAACCTGTGGGTAGAATCCCAAAGCAAAGGTAAAGGGAGGTTGGCAAAATCATAAAGCATTGGGAGCTGCTAACATGCCCTGTAAAACTGCAGTGGCAAACCCAGCCCTAGATTTGGAATAAAGTAGGAGATGGTAATGTTTAGAAAAAGTGTGCACTGAACTCCAAGTAGCTGCCTCCAAAATATCTTTAGTAGCTACACCCCTTAAAAAAGCAGTAGAAGTGGCAGTAGCCCTAGTGGAATGAGGTCTGATTCCAGCCGGAATCTCCTTACCATGATGAGAATAACAAAAAGCAATACAATGGCCAATCCACTTAGAAATAGTTTGTTTTGAAACAGGTTTCCCCTGAGAGCCCAGAGCAAAAGAAACAAACAACTGTTGAGACTGTCTGAACCCTTTAGTTCTGCTCAAATAATAACGCAACTGCCTGTGAATATCCAAAGAGTGCAAAATTTTCTCCCCTTTATTTTGGGGATCAGCATAAAATGTAGGCAAATTAATAGATTGGTAAAAGGCCACATTTGAAACAACTTTAGGCATAAAAGTAGGGTTAGTACGCAGGGATACCCTATCCTTATGAAAAATCAGGAAGGGTTCAACTGCCATTAGAGCCTGTAATTCAGATACCCTTCTAGCAGACGTAATGGCCAACAAAAAAAGCAGTCTTCCAAGACAAAAACTTCAACTCAGATGTAGCTGCAGGTTCAAAAGGAGGTAAAGTGAGTTTTTCCAACACAAAATTGAGATCCCAGGAAGGAGTAGGAGCTCACGTGGGGTCTTATGTTCTTTGCCCCTCTAAGAAATTGCTTAAACAAAGGATGAGAGAATAATGGTGGGTCACAGTCATAGTGAGCAGAAATGGCTGCAGCATGAACTTTTAGAGGAGAAAGACAAACCCTTGTCTAATAATTCTGTAAGATACTGAAGTGAAACACTCAAATTAGGCACTGAAACATCAAAGCTCTTTGCTTTGCTCCAAAGAAAAAACCTCCTCCATTTATCAGCATAAACTTTCCTTGTACTAGGCCGTCTGGCCTCCAAAATGACATTCAAAACTTGTTGAGGAAGCTGCGACCCTCCAGGGTCTAGAACAGAATATGCCAGGCTGTCAGATGCAGGGACTGTATCCTGACATTGAGGAAATGATTGCCTGCCTGGGACAAAAGGTGTGGAATTGATGGCAAAGGCCAAGGAGGCTACCGTACTAAACTCCTCAGCAGAGGGTACCAGTGCTGACGTGGCCAATCTGGAGCTATTAGAATCATGGAGGGCTTGTCCTGTCTGACCTTCAAGAGCACCTTGGGAAGGAGAGGCAGAGGAGGAAAGGCAAAGACGTGAAGATTGTTCCAACTGAATGATAGAGCATCCACTTTCCAAGCTTTTGGATGAAACATCTTTGTGCAAAACTTTGGCAGCTGGAAATTTAGTGGAGAAGCGAACAGATCTATGTCTGGAGTCCCCCAAATCACTGTCAACTGTCGAAATACATGAGGATCCAACTTCCACTCGTGGGGATCCACCATCTGTCTGCTCAAAACATCCGCTAAGGAGTTCTGTGCTCCTGGCAGAAACCTTGCCTGAAGAGTGAGGTGCAAACTGAGAGCAGTCTCCCACAAAATCATAGCTTGCCTGCAAAGAGGGTACGAATGGGTTCCCCCTTGCTTGTTGATGTACCACATGACAGTTGTGTTGTCTGTTTGAATCAACACTTGTCCTGGGTGAAGTAGATCTTTGAAAGCCATCACTGCAAATTGGACTGCTAACATCTCCTTCATGTTGATATGCAAATGTTGAAGTCTGGCAGGCCACGTGTCTTGAACCCATTTTCCATTGAGGTGTGCTCCCCAAGCCTTGTCTGAGGCATCTGTCGTTAAAATCTGACTCGCCTCTGGTCGGGTCACAGAGAGTCCCTTGTTTAGGTGACATTCCTGAGCCCACCACAAAAATTCCTTTTGAATGCAAGGTATTATCTGAATGACAGTGTCCAAATCGTGGCAGTGTTGAGTCCATACACTTTTGAGATACCATTGTAGCTTCCTCATATGCAGTTTGGCATTGGGAAGCACCAGAATACAAGATGCCATGAACCCCAAGGCTTGAAGGACTGTCCTTGCAGTCAGCCTGGACCGTAGAGACAATTGTTGGAAGTAAAGGGTAAGATTTCTTTGCTTGTCCGGGGTCAAAAACGCCATCTGAGAGGCTGTATTCAGTCTCACACCCAGAAAGCACATGTCCTGAGAGGGTACTAGACTGGACTTTATTTCGTTCACAGAATACCCTAGGCAACTTAACACTGCCATAACATACTGTAGATGGTGAAGTAGCTTGTCTTTGTTTTGAGCAAGAATCAGGCAATCGTCCAAATAAGGATAAATTTGTATTCCTCTTAACCTTAAGAAGGCTATCACCGGAGCCAGAACCTTTGTGAACACCCTGGGCGCAGTAGATAAGGCAAAGGGCAATGCAGAGAACTGATAATGTAAAGTCCCAGCCTGAAAACGCAGGAATCTCCTGCAGCTGGCCCTGACAGGAATATGAAGATAAGCCTCTTTGAGATCCAGAGTTACCATCCAGTGATCTTTGCCTAGCAGAGGCAGAAGTTGTTGCAAAGTCAACATTTTGAATTTTGGAATGTCCAGGTATGTGTTGAGAATAGACAAATCCAGAATTGGCCTCCAAGTGTTTCCTTTCTTTGGTACAAGAAACAGGCGAGAATAAAATCCTAGGCCCACTTCTGACGGAGGGACCTGCTGGATAGCCCCCATTTGTAGAAGTAAAGAAATCTGTTTGTGAGCCTCCACCTTTTGCTGAGGAGGAACGTCTGGCATGCCTTTGAAAGGAGGCAATGTGTGGAAATAAAACTTGTAGCCTCGGTCTATAATGTCCAACACCCATTTGTCCTGGGTGACTAAAAGCCAATTTTGCCTGAAAAGTGCCAACTTTCCTCCCAGAGGAGCTGCCAGACAGGAAGGATCTGGCAGCTGAAGATGCAGGTCATTGGGTCTGTTTACGAAATGACTGTCCCCTGTCCTCACCTGTAGACTGTGCAGGAGAACTCCACGTCCTAGGCCTGAAAGATCCCTGAGCATGAGCTCTGCCCCTACCACGTCTAGATCTGCCCCTAGACTGTAAATCAGAAGAAGGGTAAGCCCATCCCTTAGTAGGCCAATTTCTGCTAAACTTAGGGGGCTGCACCTGTAGAAAATCCTTAACAGTCTGCATAGACTTAGCTTTGTCTTCCATTTTCTTCAAGACCGACTCCACAGGAGAACCAAACAAAACTTCAGACTGAAGGGGAGCATCCAAAATTCGAGCTTTAACATGCTCTGACAAGTTCTGATCCTTAAGCCAGGCGTGCCTACGAATAACTGATCCAGTGGCAGCCACCCTGGAAGAAGCCTGTAAAGCATCGAAACCACACTGCAAAGAATGCTTACCCACCTGATCAGAGGCATGAACCAAATCCTGTAATTCCTTACACTCTATGCCCTCTGCCAAAGCATCTACCTTAGATTTTAACTGACTAAGGAGAAAATTCTGGTACTTCAGCATATGAAACTGGCAATTCAAAGCCCTCATTGCTAGAGTGGAAGAGGTATACACTTTTTTACCCCACCTATCCAAAGCTCTAGAATCTTTATCCATAGGAACTGGATTCTTTACAACAGAAGCCCTGACACCCTTAGGTCCCTGGCTAATAGTATCTGGGTCAGCCCTTGGGCTCTTATACAAATATTTATGAGCCTCTGGCACTCTGTAATACCTGTCTGGCTTAACCGGGGCAGGAGGCAAAGAGTCTGGATTAAGGGAAGCCTCCGAGAAAACATCCTGAACAACATCCAAAACAGGAGGTATAGCCAAGGGCCTATGTTGTGGTAAAAACAAAAATTCCCTAAGCCTCTTTCGGGAATCTGAGAAATCCTGACCTTCCCATTTAAAATGCTCCCTCATAGAATGCAGGGTTTCTGAAAAAGAAAAATCCTCTGGAGGGGAAGCAGAAGGACTAGAATCCTCTGCGTCTGAATCAGAATAAGAGGGAAAATCCTGAATGTCTTCAGCCGAAGACTCTGAATAATCTGAAGAATGTTCCAATCCTTCCACCTCTGGCTCCACCCTAGGCCTCTTATCTGGAGGGGGCATAGAACCTCTGATTAAGGTAATCAAATCTTCTGCCATTTTAAGCATGTGTTTTTTAGGTACAGAACCTGCAGAACTAGGACTGACGCCAGAGGAAGACAAACCAGGCCTGACCTTGGAAGGTACCTTAGAGACAGAAGGAGAAGGCCTAACCACCTTATGCAAAGAAGGGAGTACAGCGACCTGAGAGGCCCCCTCAGCCTGACCCGACTCCTGAGAGGCCACATCTTGCAAAATTAAAGGCTCCCCCTGAGACTCAGTTGAAACCTCGGCTGGATCCACAGATTCCACCGTAGTTTCTAAAGAACCGGTGTCCGGAACGAACGACTCATCCTGAGAACCGGCGTCCGGAACGGACGACTCATCCTGCTTGGACTTTAACGATTTTTCCTTACGCTTCTTAGCGGTAGCGGGCGTCGGAGGATCCGACGGCATATTGTAATTACACCGCTTACCGAAGACAAGCCTAGCACAATCTAACCTACATTTAATGGTGCGCTTATTAAATCTAGCACAAAAGCGACACCCGACTACGTCGTGCTCAGGCCCCAAGCAAGGAATACAGAGAGAGTGGTAATCCCTATGAGGTATCTGTTTCCCACAAGAAATACAATTATTCACTTTTTCTGACATCCGGATTTAACTGAGCCAAGAAAAGACAAAAATATTCCCCAACGGGGTACTTAGCCCAACTTGGTTTTCGGTCTGAAACTCAGAATACGAAAATTTCAGGACGCCGAATGGCACTTGCAAACGCTGCTTCTGCTTCGGACCATGCGGCAAGAAAGACTGAGGATATGACGTCGGTCATGCGCTTTAGTACCACGGCGTACTGACGTCAGATCTGAGCGACCATGACCGACGCCAGCCTAACACTTTGGTATTCGGGCTGACCGAGGACAGCGGACTACCCACAGGTTATGACTGCAGCAATGTGAGATGAAGAACATCATCTTCTCCCACCCCTACTCCATTACCTCAAATTCTACCACTATCTTGTGGTGTTGTACCACCCAAGTAATACCGTTCCTTCAACTCACAAGCTCCATCACACACAATGATATAGTACTCTTTACTACCCCCCTTTTGCTTGCCCCAGACATCCTTACCTTGATTGAAAACCAGTTTCTCACTGGATATCAGTACCCAAAAGGCCACATTATCACGCCAGCTTTAAGTCCTTGCACCACTTACCCATCATACAGCACCGTGACCAGCCCCACAACCTGTTCACTCTGTCAACATACCAATCCCAGATACATTAGCTCCAGATCTAAACACTACCATAAACTTAGAAATAAATTCCTGAAATGTATCACTAGGCTTAAACCTAACCTCACACTTGGTGACAGCCACCCAAACCCTGGCCCATCCACTCCAGATAAATTTACCCCCTGTACTTGCAATCCAAGTTATAAACCTACAATTAATAGGCCCCTTAACTCTCTCCTGGCCTGTCATTTCAACATCAGAAGTAAACAAGGTACATGAATTACATGCACTCATGACTGTCCACTCCCCCGAGATGCTCATTTTAATCTAAACCTGGTTAAAATCTAACACCACAGATAATGAAGTGTTACCACCTGGGTATAACATACACAGGCTGCATTGTGCTTCTAGGAAGGTGGTGGGGTAGCTGTTCTCTATAAATCTATGTCTCTTGCCACCAAATTGCAACTTAATAAAAATAAATGTATTAATATCATCTGTATGTACATTTCCCCAGGAAATAATATATCTACACTCGAAGATACCCTTCATTGGCCATCATGTAACTACCCCCAAGAAACCTTACACACACAGAGATTTTAACAGACTGAACACCTGTTCCTCAGAATCCCCAACCACCCATGTTAACCTGCATGCATTTACACAAATCATAACCACCCCTACCAGGATAGGAAAAACTAACCATAAAGAAAACATACTTGATTGGATACTCATCAATAGTCACCCCCAACTGTACACCTTTGAGACCCTCCCTGACTTAAGTGATCACCTTCTTACCTATATAAGCATAAAGCCATCAACCCCCACCAACCCATACTCTGAATGGTAAGAAACTAAAAACTTTAACCTTACCAATTTCCAACAGGAACTAAAGTCATGTAAATGGTCATTTCTAAAAACTCCCCTTAGAGGAAGCAGTTGTATACTTCAACAACCAATTTCTTGAGATCTTTGACTCTCATGCACCTGTTCGCTCAATACGAATAAAGGCAAAAACTGTGCCATGGCTTTCCAAAGAGTCCAAACTAAAAATCACCCTTAGAAACAAAGCATAGGCATTATGGCTTACTACAAAAGACCCCCAAGATCTCATTATTCAAGGAATGAGACTAAAAGAATCCATTTTACAAGGCAAAAAAAAAAAAAACCTACTACTATAATCTACAGCAAATAAATCAAAACAACCCTCAGTTTTGGGCAGGTTTAAATAAACTATTACATCCTGGACAAACTTCCACCCCGACCCCTGCAGCCACCATTGCTAAACCACCTGAGGAAGTCTCAGACAGTTTTAACAGATTCTTTATGAAGAGAAGACGATCCAAGCCCTAGCTAGCCATCTACCTCCAAGCTCCCCTATCCCTGAGGACACCAGCCCTAGTAACCAACTCTCATTCAGATTCCAACCATTTGCCACTTCACTTATCCATACCTTGATCAAAAAATTAAAACCAACTACTTTCTGCTGATCTACTCCCTGCCAAGTATTTACAAAAAGCAGCTGATGTCATTGCTTACCCCATCTCAATACTAATCAATCGAACCATAGTAGAAGCCAAAATCCCTGCCATCTGGAAAATATCCCATGTAATCCCACTTAAAGGAGGTAGCTCTACTGAACTATCTAATTATAGTCCAATAGCTATATTATCTCCACTTGCAAAGATGTATTCATAGACAACTGCTGCACCACCTAATTCAGAATAACCTTATGGCAGACTCCCAGCACAGCTTCCGACCTCACCACAGCACTACTTCAGCCCTCCTAGCCTTCTCCAACACCATAAACCATAAGCACAACCACAACATATCCTCTGCCCTCTTCTTGGATCTCTCCAAGGCATTTGATATGGTTGATCACCAACTTCTAATCCAGACCCTGAAAACATTCTGTCGAGATACTAAACCCCTTCAATGGTTCCAATCTTATCTGAGTGGAAGACAACAGGCTGTCCTTTGGCAAAACACTATCTAACCTCCTACCAAACTCCTTTGGTGTACCCCAGGGTTCTATACTAGGACCTCTTCTGTTCTCCATTTTAATCAATGACCTTTATACTGTTATCCCAAAAGTCAGCTGTATCCAATACGATGGCAACTCCACCCTGATCTGCTCGGCCACATCTCAGACAGAACTATGGTCAGCTACCCAGAACACCTTCAACATAATGGAAAACTGGCTTTCTGGTCGTCTGATCTTAAATCCTAAAAAAACAAGATTACTTTTCTCACCAACTCACAGGTCTACTGAATTTACCTTTACCATAAAATCCAATAATGGCAGTACAATCTTCCCAGACACCTCTACAAAACTACTAGGTGTTATCATAGATAATCTTAAATTCGACCTGCATGTGAATCAAAACATCAAAACCATCATAAAACCTAGGGTCACTTTACAGGATAAAAGCCTTAAGCTCTTCTGTATGCATCCCCTTTACTCTCTAATTTAAATTAGTCTGTCCTCAACAAACTATCTACTACAACCACATTGCCAGATATGCCACTGGTCTGCCTTATAGGACACACCACTGTATCAATCTAAACCAGCTTGGGTGGCTAGAACTGCCCAGCTTGATCCAGTATGAGCAACTGATAACATATAAAACCCTTTACAATCCGGACAAGACTCCTGTACTAAAAAACATTATCACCCTCTATAACAATCCAGGACCTCTTTGAGCTTCTAACAGACTGCTAAATTCAGACCATCAAAACTAATAACTCAGCTGTTGACTCTCTTTGCCAACTCTTCAGGTAGATCCTGGAACTCACTCCCAGCTGATATTAGTTTACTTACCACCCTAAGTCAATTTAAGGTAATACTCAAAAAATATTTGATGTTAAGCTGGCTATGTCAATGTATCAAACCAGACTAAGTCTCCTCTGCTATGAGTTATAGTTTAGCTTAGTTGTGTTACTTAATCCAGC